>NC_052334.1:6825271-6840271 GCF_016432855.1 Salvelinus namaycush | reverse complement strand
CACAGCTGGCCACCATCTGGTGAGTACGCCATCATCATCATCATCATCATCATCATCATCATCATATCATCAGCTTGTACCTGTATAAGAACGTTTGACCACAGGAACGTGTGTGTGTGTGTGTGTGTGTGTGTGTGTGTGTGTGTGTGTGTGTGTGTGTGTGTGTGTGTGTGTGTGTGTGTGTGTGTGTGTGTGTGTGTGTGTGTCTCTGTCAGGAACCTGGCTGATATAGATAAGGATGGGACGCTAAGAGGAGAGGAGTTTATTCTGGCCATGCATCTAGTGGACTTGGCCAAGACCGGACGACCCTTACCCCTCACACTACCAACAGAACTAATACCACCATCAGAGAGGTACACACACACACACACTACCAACAGAACGAATACCATCATCACACACACACACACACACACACACACACACACACACACACACACACACACACACACACACACACACACACACACACACACACACACACACACACACACACACACTACCAACAGAACGAATACCATCATCATCACACACACACACACACACACACACACACACACACACACACACACACACACACACACACACACACACACACACACACACACACACACACACACACACACACACACACTACCAGCAGAACTAATACCACCATCAGAGAGTTACACACACACTCATACACACACACACTCACACTCACTGTTTCTTGTAGGGGATCTGTGAATGGGACCAGCTTGTCTCTCTATGCTGGCATCACTGAAGAACTGGAGGCTGAGCCACCACAGAAAACCAAAAACAACTGTACGTACACTCACACACACACACTCTCATACTCTCACTCTCACTCACTCTCTCTCTCTCTGTGTCTGTCTGTCTGTCTGTCTGTCTGTCTGTCTGTCTGTCTGTCTGTCTGTCTGTCTGTCTGTCTGTCTGTCTGTCTGTCTGTCTGTCTGTCTGTCTGTCTGTCTGTCTGTCTGTCTGTCTGTCTGTCTGTCTTTCTTTCTTTATATCTCTCTCGTTCTTTCTGTCTCTCATTCTCTCTCGTTCTTTCTTTCTTTCTTTCTCTTGTTCTCTCTCTCTCTCTCTCTCTCTCTCTCTCTCTCCATCCCTCTCTCTTTCACAGTGTCGTTTGAGGATAAGTTCAAAGCCAACCTGGAGCGAGGGAACGCAGAGCTGGAGAAAAGAAGACAGGCTCTGCAGGATGCACAGAGGAGAGAGGATGAGAAACGGCAGCAGAAGGAGAGCGAGGAGCGAGAGAGGGAGGTCAGGGAGCAAGAGGAGAGGAGGAGGAAGGAGGAAGAGAGGAGGATGGAGCTGGAGAGACAGAAAGAGGAGGAGAGGCTGAAGGAGATGGAGAGAAGAGAGGTGAAGAGCCGTGTTCTGTCAGGCATTCTAAATGTCAGTATAAACTGGGTGGGTCGAGCCCTGAATGCTGATTGGCTGACAGCCGTGGTATATCAGTCCGTATACCACGGGTATGACAAAACATTTATTTTTGACTGCTCTAATTACGTTGGTAACCAGTTTATAATAGCAGTAAGGCACCTCGGGTGTTTGCGTCGTGCCTAAGAACAGTCTTTAGCCGTGGTTATTTGGTCATATACCAAACCCTTGTGGGTCTGATTGTTTAAGTATGAGTGAGTCTGTCCGTGTGTGTTCCCCAGGCGGCGCAGCGTGAGCTGGAGCGCCAGAGGAAGGAGGAGCTGGAGAGAAGGAGGAGAGGAGAGCTGCGGCGCCAAAAGAGTCAGGAACAGGAAGACGTCAGCAAACTGAAGGCCAGGAAGAGAAGTCTGGAGACGGAGTTGGAGGCTGTGGTGAGACTCACACATAGATTTGACATTTGAGTCATTGAGCAGACTTATCCAGAGCCACTTATAGAAGCAATTAGGGTTAAGTGTCTTGCTCGAGGTCACATCGACACATTTTTCCATCAAGTCGGCTCGGAGATTCGAACCAGTGACCTTTCGGTTAGTGGCCCAACACTCTTAACTGCTAGGCTACCTGCCTCCCTACACACACGCGCGGATAGAGACTCTACACCCAGACTCTACACCCAGACTCTACACCCAGACTCTACACCCAGACTCTACACCCAGACTCTACACCCAGACTCTACACCCAGACTCTACACCCAGACTCTACATCCAGAATCTACACCCAGACTCTACACCCAGACTCTACACCCAGACTCTACACCCAGACTCTACACCCAGACTCTACACCCTGACTCTACACCCAGACTCTACACCCAGACTCTACACACACTACCGTTCAAAATGTCCTTGTTTTTGAAAGAAAATCACTTTTTTGTCCATTTAAAATAACATCAAATTGATCAGAAATACAGTGTAGACATTGTTAATGTTGTAAATGACTATTGTAGCTGGATAAGAGCGTCTGCTAAATGACTTAAATGTAAATGTAATGTAAATGAAACGGCTGATTTTTAATGGAATATTTACATATGCGTACAGAGGCCCATTATCAGCAACCATCACTCCTGTGTTCCAATGGCACATTGTGTTAGCTAATCCAAGTTTATAATTTTAAAAGGCTAATTGATCATTAGAAAACCCTTTTGCAATTATCTTAGCACAGCTGAAAACTGTTGTTCTGATTTTAAAGAAGCAATAAAACTGTCCTTCTTTAGAATAGTTGAGTATCTGGAGCATCAGCATTTGTGGGTTCGATTTCCGGCTCAAAATGGCCAGAAACAAAGTATTTTCTTCTGGAACTCGTTAGTCTATTCTTGTTCTGAGAAATGAAGGCTATTCCATGCGAGAAATTGCCAAGAAACTGAAGATCTCGTACAATGCTGTGTACTACTCCCTTCACAGAACAGCGCAAACTGGCTCTAACCAGAATAGAAAGAAGAGTGGGAGGCCCCGGTGCACAACTGAGCAAGAGGACAAGTACATTAGAGTGTCTAGTTTGAGAAACAGACGCCTCACCTTGCAGCTTCATTAAATAGTAACCGCAAAACACCAGTCTCAACGTCAACAGTGAAGAGGCGACTCCGGGATGCTGGCCTTCTAGGCAGAGTTGCAAAGAAAAAGCCATATCTCAGACTGGCCAATAAAAATAAAAGATTAAGATGGGCAAAATAACACAGACACTGGACAGAGGAACTCTGCGGTGTCAGAGGAAGGCCCAAAACATTTTCAAAGATTCCAGTCACCCTAGTCAGTCTGTTCTCTCTGCTAAAGCACGGCAAGTGGTACCAGAGCGCCAAGTCTTGTTCCAAAAGGCTTCTCAACAGCTTCTACCCCCAAGTCATACGACTGCGGAACAATGAATCAAATGGCCACCTGGACTATTTACATTGACCCCCCCCCCTTTGTTTCTACACTGCTGCTACTCGCTGTTTATTATCTATGCATAGTCACTTTACCACTACCTACATGTACAAATTACCTCAACTAACCTGTATCCCCGCATATTGACTCTGTACCGGTCCCCCTGTATAAAGCCTTATTGTTACTTTGAAAAAAAAGTTTTACTTTAGTTGATTTAGTCAATTATTTTCTTAAACTGTATTATTGGTTAAGGGCTTGTAAGTAAGCATTTCACAGTAAGATTATACCTGTTGTATTTGGCGCTTGTGACAAATAACATTTGCTTTGATTATCTCACTTACAACTCCAATAGAGAAATGAGTATCTCCTAATCAACTAGAATCCCAACGCTATGATCACTGTAGCTAACCACAGGTCTCTGTACCGGCACCCCCCTGTATACAGTTGGAAGTTTACATACACCTGAGCCAAATACATTTACACTAAGTTTTTCACAATTCCTGACATTTATTCCTAGTAAAAATTCCCTGTCTTAGGTCAGTTAGGATCACCACTTTATTTTAAGAATGTGAAATGTCAGAATAATAGCAGAGAGTGATTTTTTTCAGCTTCTATTTCTTTCATCTCATTCCCAGTGGGTCAGAAGTTTACATACACTCAATTAGTATTTGGTAGCATTGCCTTTAAATTGTTTAACTTGGATCAAATGTTTCAGGTAGCCTTCCACAAGTTTCCCACAATAAGTTGGGTGAATTTTGGCCCATTCCTCCTGACAGAGCTGGTGTAACTGAGTCAGGTTTATAGGCCTCCTTGCTCGCACACGCTTTTTCAGTTCTGCCCACAAATGTTCTGTAGGATTGAGGTATGGGCTTTGTGATGGCCACTCCAATACCTTGACTTTGTTGTCCTTAAGCCATTTTGCCACAACTTTGGAAGTATGCTTGGGGTCATTGTCCATTTGGAAGACCCATTTCCAACTAATCTTTAACTTCCTGACTGATGTCTTGAGATGTTGCTTCAATATATCCACATCATTTTCCGTCCTCTTGATGCCATCTATTTTGTGAAGTGCACCAGTCCCTCCTGCAGCAAAGCACCCCCACAACATGATGATGCCACCCTCGTGCTTCACGGTTGGAATGGTGCTCTTCGGCTTGCAAGCCTCCCCCTTTTTTCTCCAAACATAACGATGGTCATTATGGCCATACAGTTCTATTTTTGTTTCATCGGACCAGAGGACATTTCTCCAAAAAGTACGATCTTTGTCCCCATGTGCAGTTGCAAACCGTAGTCTGGCTTTTTTATGGCGGTTTTAGAGCAGTGGCTTCTTCCTTGCTGAGTGGCCTTTCAGGTTATGTCGATATAGGACTCGTTTTACTGTGGATATAGATACTTTTGTACCTGTTTCCTCCAGCATCTTCACAAGGTCCTTTGCTGTTGTTCTGGGATTGATGTTCACTTTTTGCACCAAAGTACGTTCATCTCTAGGAGATCTCCTTCCTTATCGGTATGACCGATGCGTGGTCCCATGGTGTTTATACTTGCGTACTATTGTTTGTACAGATGAACGTGGTACCGTCAGGCATTTGGAATTTGCTCCCAACGATGAACTAGACTTGTGGAGGTCTACAATTTTTTTTCTGAGGTCTTGGCTGATTTATTTTGATTGTATCATGATGTCATGAAATCAGTCAATTGAAATAGATTCGTTAGGCGCTAATCTATGGATTTCACATGGCTGGGCAGGGGCTCAGCCATGGGTTGGGCTGGGAAGGTATTGGCCCATCCACTGGGGAGCCAGGCCCAGCCAATCGGAAATAGTTTTTTTCTTCCCACAAAAGGGCTTTATTGCAGACAGAAATCCTCCATTTGAGCGAAATAAGGTTTGGAAAATTTCTGGCATGTTTTGTTTCAGCTCATGAAACATGAGACCAGCACTTTATATGTTGCATTTTAAATTTTGTTCAGTGTACAAACACCGTTTCCAGCTGCCCCCTGGTGGCCATGGTAAATATTTCTTCAGATACTAAAATCCTCCTGCTGCAGGATTATTTTTCTCCTGCGAGGAAAGGGTCAAGTTTAAATCCTACATCTGTATATCTCTCTCTCCCAGCATAACAAACACAGACAGATCTCTGAGCGGCTGTATGTCTCTTTCTCCTAGGGTAACAAACACAAACAGATCTCTGAGCGGCTGCGGGATGCTCAGAGTAAAAGGAAGGTGCAACGCAGCGAGCTGGATCTGACCAACCAGAAACGAGACACAGCCAGACAGGACATCAGCTCCCTGCAGAGACAACTAGAGGTGTGTCTGTCTGTCTCTTTGTCTGTCGCTGTTTGTCTGTTGCTCTTTGTCTGTCGCTGTTTGTCCGTCTCTCTGTCTGGCCCCTCCTAATGATGCGTCTACTGCTCCTGTGCTTCAGGAGAACCAGAGGAAGCTGTCCCAGCTGACTCCAGAACAGCAGAGGCTCAGTGACAAACTGAGGGACATGGCCCTCAACAACCTGCCAGGTACTGACTGAGACTGGGGCTATGTTAGGCTGGGGTGTGGGCTATACTAGGATGTATGGATGGGGTGTAGGCTATACTAGGGTGTATGGATAGGTTATAGGGCTATACTAGGGTGTATGGGTGGGGTAGAGGGCTATACTAGGGTGTGTGGGTGGGGTAAAGGGTTATACTAGGGTGTATGGGTGAGGTAGAGGGCTATACTAGGATGTGTGGGTGGGGTAAAGGGTTATACTAGGGTGTATGGGTGAGGTAGAGGGCTATACCAGGGTGTATGGATAGGTTATAGGGCTATACTAGGGTGTATGGATAGGTTATAGGGCTATACTAGGGTGTGTGGGTGGGGTAAAGGGTTATACTAGGGTGTATGGGTGAGGTAGAGGGCTATACTAGGGTGTATGGGTGGTGTGTAAGCTATACTAGGGTGTATGGGTGAGGTAGAGGGCTATACTAGGGTGTATGGGTGAGGTAGAGGGCTATAGTAGGGTGTATGGGTGAGGTAGAGGGATAAACTAGGGTGTATGGATGGGGTGGAGGGCTATACTAGGGTGTATGGATAGGTTATAGGGCTATACTAGGGTGTATGGGTGAGGTAGAGGGCTATACTAGGGTGTATGGGTGGGGTAGAGGGCTGTACTGGGGTGTATGGGTGGGGTAGAGGGCTATACTAGGGTGTATGGGTGGGGTAGAGGGCTGTACTGGGGTGTATGGGTGGGGTGTAGGCTGTACTGGGGTGTGTGGGTGGGGTAGAGGGCTATACTAGGGTGTATGGATAGGTTATAGGGCTATACTAGGGTGTATGGGTGAGTAGAGGGCTATACTAGGGTGTATGGGTGGGGTAGAGGGCTGTACTGGGGTGTATGGGTGGGGTAGAGGGCTATACTAGGGTGTATGGATGGGGTAGAGGGCTATACTAGGGTGTGTGGCTGGGGTAGAGGGCTATACTAGGGTGTATGGATGGGGTAGAGGGCTGTACTGGGGTGTATGGATGGGGTAGAGGGCTATACTAGGGTGTATGGATGGGGTAGAGGGCTATACTAGGGTGTGTGGGTGGGGTAGAGGGCTATACTAGGGTGTATGGATGGGGTGTATGCTGTACTAGGGTGTATGGGTGAGGTAGAGGGCTATACTAGGGTGTATGGGTGGGGTATAGGGCTATACTAGGGTGTATGAGTGGTGTAGAGAGCTATACTAGGGTGTATGGATGGGGTGTATGCTGTACTAGGGTGTATGAGTGAGGTAGAGGGCTATACTAGGGTGTATTGGTGAGGTAGAGGGATAAACTAGGGTGTATGGATGGGGTAGAGGGCTATACTAGGGTGTATGGATAGGTTATAGGGCTATACTAGGGTGTATGGGTGAGTAGAGGGATAAACTAGGGTGTATGGATGGGGTGGAGGGCTATACTAGGGTGTGTGGGTGGGGTAGAGGGCTATACTAGGGTGTATGGATGGGGTAGAGGGCTGTACTGGGGTGTATGGGTGGGGTAGAGGGCTATACTAGGGTGTATGGATAGGTTATAGGGCTATACTAGGGTGTATGGGTGAGGTAGAGGGATAAACTAGGGTGTATTGGTGAGGTAGAGGGATAAACTAGGGTGTATGGATGGGGTAGAGGGCTATACTAGGGTGTATGGATAGGTTATAGGGCTATGCTAGGGTGTATGGGTGAGTAGAGGGCTATACTAGGGTGTATGGGTGGGGTAGAGGGCTGTACTGGGGTGTATGGGTGGGGTAGAGGGCTATACTAGGGTGTATGGATGGGGCAGAGGGCTATACTAGGGTGTGTGGGTGGGGTAGAGGGCTATACTAGGGTGTATGGATGGGGTAGAGGGCTGTACTGGGGTGTATGGGTGGGGTAGAGGGCTATACTAGGGTGTATGGGTGGGGTGTAGGCTGTACTGGGGTGTGTGGGTGGGGTAGAGGGCTATACTAGGGTGTATGGATGGGGTAGAGGGCTGTACTAGGGTGTATGGGTGGGGTAGAGGGCTATTCTAGGGTGTATGGGTGGGGTAGAGGGTTGTACTGGGGTGTATGGGTGGGGTAGAGGGCTATACCAGGGTGTGTGGGTGGGGTAGAGGGCTATACTAGGGTGTATGGGTGGGGTAGAGGGCTATACTGGGGTGTATGGATGGGGTAGAGGGCTATACTAGGGTGTATGGATGGGGTAGAGGGCTATACTGGGGTGTATGGATGGGGTAGACAGTAGGACTAGGGTATATTATAGGGCTATACTAGGGTGTATGGATGGGTTGTGGGCTATACTAGGGTGTATGGATGGGGTAGAGGGCTATACTGGGGTGTATGGATGGGGTGTAGGGCTATACTAGGGTGTATGGATAGGGTAGAGGGCTATACTAGGGTGTATGAGTGGTGTAGAGAGCTATACTAGGGTGTATGGATGGGGTGTATGCTGTACTAGGGTGTATGGGTGAGGTAGAGGGCTATACTAGGGTGTATTGGTGAGGTAGAGGGATAAACTAGGGTGTATGGATGGGGTAGAGGGCTATACTAGGGTGTATGGATAGGTTATAGGGCTATACTAGGGTGTATGGGTGAGTAGAGGGCTATACTAGGGTGTATGGATGGGGTAGATGGCTATACTAGGGTGTGTGGGTGGGGTAGAGGGCTGTACTGGGGTGTATGGGTGTGGTAGAGGGCTATACTAGGGTATATGGATGGGGTAGAGGGCTATACTAGGGTGTATGGATAGGTTATAGGGCTATACTAGGGTGTATGGGTGGGGTAGAGGGCTATACTAGGGTGTATGGATGGGGTAGAGGGCTGTACTAGGGTGTATGGGTGGGGTATAGGGCTATACCAGGGTGTGTGGGTGGGGTAGAGGGCTATACTAGGGTGTATGGATGGGGTAGAGGGCTATACTGGGGTGTATGGATGGGGTAGAGGGCTATACTAGGGTGTATGGATGGGGTAGAGGGCTATACTGGGGTGTATGGATGGGGTAGAGGGCTATACTAGGGTGTGTGGGTGGGGTAAAGGGCTATACTAGGGTGTATGGGTGGGGTGTATGCTGTACTAGGGTGTATGGGTGAGGTAGAGGGCTATACTAGGGTGTATGGGTGGGGTAGAGGGCTATACTAGGGTGTATGAGTGGTGTAGACAGCTATACTAGGGTGTATGGATGGGGTGTATGCTGTACTAGGGTGTATGAGTGAGGTAGAGGGCTATACTAGGGTGTATTGGTGAGGTAGAGGGATAAACTAGGGTATATGGATGGGGTAGAGGGCTATACTAGGGTGTATGGATAGGTTATAGGGCTATACTAGGGTGTATGGGTGAGTAGAGGGCTATACTAGGGTGTATGGGTGGGGTAGGGGGCTGTACTGGGGTGTATGGGTGGGGTAGAGGGCTATACTAGGGTGTATGGATGGGGTAGAGGGCTATACTAGGGTGTATGGGTGGGGTGTAGGCTGTACTGGGGTGTGTGGGTGGGGTAGAGGGTTATACTAGGGTGTATTGGTGGGGTGTAGGCTGTACTGGGGTGTGTGGGTGGGGTAGAGGGTTATACTAGGGTGTATGGGTGGGGTAGAGGGCTATACTAGGGTGTATGGTTGGGGTAGAGGGCTATACTAGGGTGTATGGGTGGGGTAGAGGGCTGTACTGGGGTGTATGGGTGGGGTGTAGGCTGTACTGGGGTGTGTGGGTGGGGTAGAGGGTTATACTAGGGTGTATGGGTGGTGTGTAAGCTATACTAGGGTGTATGGGTGGGGTAGAGGGCTATACTAGGGTGTATGGGTGGGGTAGAGGGCTGTACTGGGGTGTATGGGTGGGGTAGAGGGCTATACTAGGGTGTATGGATGGGGTAGAGGGCTGTACTAGGGTGTATGGGTGGGGTATAGGGCTATACCAGGGTGTGTGGGTGGGGTAGAGGGCTATACTAGGGTGTATGGATGGGTTGTAGGGCTGGGGTAGAGGGCTATACTGGGGTGTATGGATGGGGTAGAGGGCTATACTAGGGTGTATGGATGGGGTAGAGGGCTATACTGGGGTGTATGGGTGGGGTAGAGGGCTATACTGGGGTGTATGGATGGGGTAGAGGGCTATACTAGGGTGTATGGGTGGGGTAGAGGGCTATACTAGGGTGTATGGATGGGGTAGAGGGCTATACTAGGGTGTATGGATGGGGTAGACAGTAGGACTAGGGTATATTATAGGGCTATACTAGGGTGTATGGATGGGTTGTGGGCTATACTACGGTGTATGGATGGGGGAGAGGGCTATACTGGGGTGTATGGATGGGGTAGAGGGCTATACTAGGGTGTGTGGATGGGGGAGAGGGCTATACTAGGGTATATGGATGGGGTAGAGTGCTATACTGGGGTGTATGGATGGGGTAGAGGGCTTTACTAGGGTGTATTGATGGGGTGTAGTCTATACTAGGGTGTATGGATGGGGTAGACAGTAGGACTGGGGTATATAATAGGGCTATACTAGGCCATGTTCCACATTCAATCAAACATTACTGAATAGGACTCCATGTTTGAAGACATACAGTGCCTTCAGAAACTATTCATACCCCTTGACTTATTCCAGATTTTGTTGAACGAGCCTGAATATTCACACAATACCCCATAATGACAAAGTGAAAACCTGTTTATAGAAATGTTTGCAAATTTATTGAAATTAAATCCTGTATATCTAATTTACATAAGTATTCACGTTCTTCAGTCAATACTTTGTAGAAGCAACTTTGCCAGTGATTACAGCTTTGAGTCATCTATCAGCTTTACACATCTGGATTTCTGGATTTTCTCCCACTCTTCTGTTACTCTTCTGTACTGTTAAGTTAGATGGGGAGCGGCGGTGAACAGCAATCTTCAAGTCTTTCCACAGATTTTCAATGGGGTTCAAGTCTGTGCTTTGGCTGGGCCACTCAAGGACTTTCACATTCTTGTTCTGAAGCCATTCCAATGTTTCTTTGGCTGTATGCTTGGGATAATTGTCCTGTTGGAATGTAACGCTTCGCCCCCAGTCTAAGGTCGTTTTGCAAGGATTTGCCTGTATTTGGCTCCATTCATTGTTCCCTCTATCCTTACCAGTCTCCTTGTCGCTGAAAAACATCCCCATAACATGATGCTGCCACCACCATGCTTCACGGCAGGGATGATCTGTGCCTGGTTTTCTCCAGACATGGCTCTTTGCATTCAGGCCAAAAAAGTCAAAGTTTTGTCTCATAAGATCACAGAATCTTTTGCCTAATGCCGAGTCTTTTTGCCTTTTTGCAAACTCCCAGGCGTGCTGTCATGTGCCTTCTTCTCACGATTGGTTTCCGTATGGCCACTTTCCCATAAAACCCAGATTGGTGAAGTGCTGTAGAGACTGTTGTCCTTCTGGCAGGTTCTACCATCTCAGCCAAGGAACTCTGTAACGTAAACTCACCCCATTCCATACAAATGTGCGCAACCGGAACATTCAAACGATGCTACAAAGAAAACTAATGGGACTGTAGCGACTGTGTTGACTTCAAAATCTGGGGTGTGAACTAGGTTTCTATTCAAGCGTTGATCGACATGGTAATGGCTCTATAGTATTGGAGAAAAGTTGAAAAAAACGGACCCTCCGTTACATTGTGACGTGTCATGTCGTAACGTACAGCACGCATAAAGCAACTATTTATGTCTTACAATCTCTCTCCACCAGGTGTAGCACTTCTCTCATCGTTTAAAAACAAGAAATGGACAGTGACGGGGGTAAGGGGTCATTTTTAGTCATTTTTTGCGTCATCATTGCATGCGATCATCATTCTCAAAGCCGCTGTTTACTTCTAAGATCACTTTAGCACCGCCCTAAAAACCCAATTCAAATTCGACACAAACCTTCAAATAGGTATGTAATGACACATTATATAAACTCTTTATAGTGTTTTATTTACATTTTAGAGGCAATAAGGTGATAAGTTGGACAGATCGAGTGAAAAAAAGCAATTTTCCCACACAACATGTCTCCTTCTCACTATCACGCATTAGTTTCACTTCCCCACCCGCCATTTAAAAAAATACTCGACGAGGCTCATTGGCTGCTTGAATTATGCAGAAATGAGCAGGGTTTAGGTCATGTAATTGATTCTGTTGGAAAGGGGAGAAATTGTGCTTTACAATGGTATTGACATTACAGTTGATCTGGAAGTATTACGTTTTTGGGGCGCTAAAATAAGGGCTATTGTACAGACCAAGGCGATGTACAAGTTTACGTGAGTTTACGTTAGTTCTGTCAGAGTGGTCATTGGGTTTTGGGTCACCTCCGTGACCAAGGTCCTTTTTGCCTGGTTGCTCAGTTTGGTTGGACGGCCAGCTCTAGGCAGAGTCTGGATAATTCCAATTTCCTAAGGATGGAGGCCGCTGTGCTCTTGGAATCTTTCAACACTCTAGAAATAGTTTTTTACCCTTCCCCAGATATATGCCTCATTTTTTACCCTTCCCCAGATATATGCCTCATTTTTTACCCTTCCCCAGATATATGCCTAATTCTTTTACCGTTCCCCAGATATATGCCTCATCACAATTATATCTCAGGAGTTCTCCGGACAGTTCCTTGGACGATTGGTAAATTTGATATTTACAAAGAATGTCATCACTTTGTCGTTCTGGGGTATTGTGTGTTGATGGGTGAAAAACACAACAAAATGTGGAACAAGTCAATAAGTGTGAATACTTTTGGACGGCACTGTAGTGAGTGTTACTAAACATTCCCCTCCTGTCACCCCCTGGGTTGTAACTCGTCTTCCTGCTGTACCCAGTCTCCACCATATCCACTCTCAAGCGCAGCACCAGCGAGAAGGACGGAGCCTGTCGTAAACTGAAGCAACAGCTGGATGCTCTGGAGAAAGAGACGGCTGCTAAACTGGCTGACATGGATCATTACCAGAAGGACATACAGGTACGTACAGACCACTCTAGTCACTCACTCTAGTAACACTCACTCTAGTCACTCACTCTAGTAACACTCACTCTAGTCACTCGCTCAAATGTTGTTGAAGTATAACAGTCTACCTGTATTAAAGTGAATATATGACAGGGCTTTCCAAACTGGTTCCTGGAGAGCTACCATCCTGTAGGTTTTCACTCCAACCCTTTTAACTCAAACCCCAGTTGTAACTAACCTGGTTCAGTTTATCAACCAGCTAATTATTAGAATCAGGTGTGCTAGATTAGGGTTGGAGTGAAAACCTACAGGAGGGTAACTCTCCAGGAACTGGGTTGGAGTGAAAACCTACAGGAGGGTAGCTCTCCAGGAACAGGGTTGGAGTGAAAACCTACAGGAGGGTAGCTCTCCAGGAACAGGGTTGGAGTGAAAACCTACAGGAGGGTAGCTCTCCAGGAACAGGGTTGGAGTGAAAACCTACAGGAGGGTAGCTCTCCAGGAACAGGGTTGGAGTGAAAACCTACAGGAGGGTAGCTCTCCAGGAACTAGGTTGGAGTGAAAACCTACAGGAGGGTAACTCTCCAGGAACAGGGTTGGGGTGTGAAAACCTACAGGAGGGTATCTCTCCAGGAACAGGGTTGGGGTGTGAAAACCTACAGGAGGGTAGCTCTCCAGGAACAGGGTTGTAATGAAAACCTACAGGAGGGTAGCGCTCTAGGAACAGGGTTGGGGTGTGAAAACCTACAGGAGGGTAGCTCTCCAGGAACAAGGTTGGAGATTGATTGTTAATGTGAATGATATGTGAAAGGGCTGGAATGATTCAGTAATTTGTTTGCCACTTATGATTGATAACCAGTGTGATCTTCTGCTTCTCTCTCTGTGTGTCTAACCGGCTACTGAAGCGCTGGCCTTTTTTGTCCTCGTCTTCCTCTCTCTCTCTCTCTCTCTCTCTCTCTCTCTCTCCATCCTATTCCCCTTCCCTCTATCTCCTCCTTCACTCTCTCTCTGTCTGACCCATTCCTTTCTAATCCCTCCTGCCTTCTCTTCCTCCCTCCTCTCTTTCTCCTGGTCTGTCTTGCTGCAGTATGGGGATGCTGATGACTGTCTGCTACAGTGTCTCCTCTCTCTATTCAACTGCCTGAGTAACCTCTTCTACCTCCTAAAGGTGCTCTCTCTCTCCCTATATATCTCTGTCTCTCTCTATTCACCTGCCTGAGTAACCTCTTCTACCTCCTAAAGGTGCTCTCTCTCTCCCTATATCTCTCTGTCTCTCTATTCACCTGCCTGAGTAACCTCTTCTACCTCCTAAAGGTGCTCTCTCTCTCTCTCTCTCTCTCTCTCTCTCTCTCTCTCTCTCTCTCTCTCTCTCTCTCTCTCTCTCTCTCTCTCTCTCTGTGTCTGTCTGCCTTTCTGTCTGCCTTTCTGTCTGTGTCTGTCTGTCTGCCTGTCTGTCTGCCTGCCTCTCTCCCTGTCTGTCTGCCTCTCTGTTTGTCTGTCTGCCTCTCTCTCTCTGCCTCTCTCTCTCTCTCTCTGTTTGCCTCTCTCTGTTTGCCTCTCTCTCTCTCTCTCTCTGTTTGCCTCTCTCTCTCTCTTTCTCTGCCTCTCTCTCTGTCTGCCTCTCTGTTACTCGCTCTCTGTCGCTCTCTCTCTCTCTCTCTCTCTCTCATATATATATTATATACAGTACCAGTCAAAAGTTTGGACACCTACTCTCTCAAGGGTTTTTCTATATTGTAGAATAATAGTGAGACATCACAACTATGACATGACACATATGGAATCATGTAGTAACCAAAAAAGTGTTAAACAAATCAAAATATATTTTATATTCGAAATTCTTAAAATAGCCACCCTTTACCTTGATGACAGCTTTGCATTCTTTGTTCTACATTCTACAATGTAGAAAATAGTAAAACAACAAAGAAATAGCCTTGAATGAGGTGGTGTGTCCAAACAGTTCTGACTGGTACAGTACTGTACTATATATATATTTCTCTCTCTCCTCTTTTCTCTCTCTTTGTGTCTAAAACACTCTTCTCTGAGTTGTCCAACCCTCTCATCCCAGTGCTCGCTGTGCCATCCTGCTAGATCCTCTGTTGTTGCCAGTTCATAAAGGACTGAAGTGTAAATGTAATAGATGGTGTTGTGATTCTGAATGTGTGACCGTGTTAGTATGTGGTGAAATGTGCCCTCTTGTTGATGTGGTAACATCAGGAACTGAGAGAGAGCCAGCGGAAGCAGCAGTCGGCTCTGGATAAACTACGGAGCATCAAAGAGGACAAAGGGAGAGAACTGGAGAGACAGAGAGAGCA
>NC_052334.1:6750144-6825171 GCF_016432855.1 Salvelinus namaycush | reverse complement strand
AGAGGAGAGGAAAGGAGGGAGAGGAGATGAAAATGAGGGAGGAGGAGGAGAGGAGAGAGGAGGAGGAGGCCAAAAGGGAACAGCTCTTCCCTCTGCCTAACACACAGACATGCTCAAGCATTATCTGGTCTTTGACATAGGCCTGTCTGTCTTTTCCCTATCTCCTTCTCTCTCCCTCCCGCTCTCCTCCTCTCTCTCCCTCCCTCCCTCCCTCCCTCCCTCCCGTTCTCTCCAGGCGTATTAAACTGCAGAAGGAGCGTCAGTGGCAGGAAGCTGCAGAGAGAGGAGGAGGAGAGACAGAGGAGGCTGCAGGAAGAGAGAGAGGCCAAACTGAGAGAGGAGAGGAGAAGGAGACACAAGCCCGCATCTTAGCTGCTAAAGAAAAGGTAGAACGAGAAAGCAGAGCGGAGGAGAGGAGAAGACAGGAGGAAGAGGGCAGGAAGAGGAGGGAGGAGGAGAGGAGAAGACAGGAGGAAAAGGAGAGGAAGAGGTTAGAGGAGGAGAGGGAGGAAGAGAAGAGAAGGCAGGAAGAGGTGGAGAGCAAGAGGTGTAAGGAGGACAAGAAGAGATTGGAGGAGGAGAGGAAGAGGAAGGATGAGAGAGGAGGAGGCAGCAGGAGAAGAAGAGAGGATGCTGGAGGAAGAAGCGAAGAGGAGAGAGGAGGAGGCGGCGTTGCGGCAGCGTGCAGGGAAGACAGACATCCACAACAAACTGTCAGCCCTTCTTGGAGGACTAGAGGAGAGGAGGTAAGAGGAACCACTAGACTGTTCTATTAAACCTTTGTTAGGATATGGAGAGCTGATAGCCACGTGGTTGCTCTGGACAAAGTAGTGCACTTTATAGGAGGGTGTCATTTGAGATTATTATATTTTAAAATGTTAACTGAGGTGACGTCATGAGGTGCTGTTGTGTGATTGGCTGTTCAGTGGTCTGCAACCCAGGCCACAGAGCACAAGAAGTCTGGACGCTCACTTCCTTCCGGGCGCTCTACCCTTTCACCGCTCGCAACCTGGAAGAACTCAGCTTTGAAGCCGATGAGGTCATCGAGTTAGAACCATACAGATGACAATTTATTTCTGGATTTAATTCTACACTCTGCTGCTCTGTTGTCTGACCGTTGTCTGACTGTTGTGTGCCAATTCATCTGTTGTGTGTGTGTAGGTGGATGAGAGTACGGAGCGAGAGCAGGGTTGGCTGTACGGGAGTAGTCAGGGAGAGATGGGCTGGTTCCCAGAGAGTTATGTAGAGAGACAGTTAAAATCAGAGAGACCTGCTACTGTTACTACGACTACCACTGCTGGTGCTACTACTGCTGTTTATGCTGCTAAACAGGCCCTCAGACCACAGCTCTCCACCCCCATCAACACTGGGTAGGTTGGATAATATACATACACACATACACAAGATACACATCCACACACACACATAGACACCCCAACCGTTTCTAGCCATAGGTATTTCTCATAGGTGTGGAGCGTGTAACCTTTCCTCAACCCTGATGAGACATTGATATGGTGATTTAATGTAAATACTGTACTGCTGACTGAAAAGTTCATGACCTCTGACCCTTCATGTCTTCCAGGAAACCCGGGGAGATGCTTCCATGTCAAGAGGACAGAACTCCTTCACACCTACACACGCCCCTCACCCCACCCCTCGGAGCAGGTACAGGTAGAGGAGGAGTGGGACGAGCCAATTGAAGCTAGGTAGTGTTGTTTCCGTCTTTCTGTGCTCCGTTTTATTTCTTAACATATAAGGAACACTCAAAATGTGCACTTATAAATCATAACAATTTTAATCAAAATCCAGCTGTAGACAGAAGTCAAAGATCAAACATCACACATACAACTGATTTCTCTCCTTTTTTTGCAAAATAGGAAAAGCCCAAGTTATTTTATTAAGCCGAAGTCCAGCCCTTGTGATGTCACAGCATATGTCATTACCTTCTACTCATCAGACCAAGCCCATGCATACACAGCTATACAAACTTACACGAGAGATACAATAGTTCCAGTGTTTTCTAAGGGCTCAGCAGTAAATGTCCACTCCCCAAGTTGACTTATAGATGTCTGTCGACTAGTCTCTTATCTCTTTCATTCCCCTGCAAGGTTCTGTGTCTAATCTCTTTTAGCCTAGAGGTGCCTTCTCACATAGCCTAGAGTGCCTTCTCACAGACACCCTGCAATAATTCACAAATCTCTCAGATCGATTCTTTATAAGAGGCAGAGGCTAGAAAAAACTGTGGAACAATTAAACCTTATAATGAATATATATATTGTTAATCTGTAGTCTGTAATCTGTAGTCTAGGACCCTATAAATGTATTATAATAATTGTAATGCTTATGTTGTATTAATAGAAGGGGAGGGCTATAAGACCCCTTCCCCTTCTATTAATACAACATAAGCATTATCAATTATTATAATACATCAAACATTTGGTGCAGCCCCACTCATGACCCCATTTGATGAAAACCTACAGGAGGGTAACTCTCCAGGAACAGGGTTGGGGTGTGAAAACCTACAGGAGGGTATCTCTCCAGGAACAGGGTTGGGGTGTGAAAACCTACAGGAGGGTAGCTCTCCAGGAACAGGGTTGTAATGAAAACCTACAGGAGGGTAGCGCTCTAGGAACAGGGTTGGGGTGTGAAAACCTACAGGAGGGTAGCTCTCCAGGAACAAGGTTGGAGATTGATTGTTAATGTGAATGATATGTGAAAGGGCTGGAATGATTCAGTAATTTGTTTGCCACTTATGATTGATAACCAGTGTGATCTTCTGCTTCTCTCTCTGTGTGTCTAACCGGCTACTGAAGCGCTGGCCTTTTTTGTGCTCGTCTTCCTCTCTCTCTCTCTCTCTCTCTCTCTCTCTCCATCCTATTCCCCTTCCCTCTATCTCCTCCTTCACTCTCTCTCTGTCTGACCCATTCCTTTCTAATCCCTCCTGCCTTCTCTTCCTCCCTCCTCTCTTTCTCCTGGTCTGTCTTGCTGCAGTATGGGGATGCTGATGACTGTCTGCTACAGTGTCTCCTCTCTCTATTCAACTGCCTGAGTAACCTCTTCTACCTCCTAAAGGTGCTCTCTCTCTCCCTATATATCTCTGTCTCTCTCTATTCACCTGCCTGAGTAACCTCTTCTACCTCCTAAAGGTGCTCTCTCTCTCCCTATATCTCTCTGTCTCTCTATTCACCTGCCTGAGTAACCTCTTCTACCTCCTAAAGGTGCTCTCTCTCTCTCTCTCTCTCTCTCTCTCTCTCTCTCTCTCTCTCTCTCTCTCTCTCTCTCTCTCTCTCTCTCTCTCTCTCTGTGTCTGTCTGCCTTTCTGTCTGCCTTTCTGTCTGTGTCTGTCTGTCTGCCTGTCTGTCTGCCTGCCTCTCTCCCTGTCTGTCTGCCTCTCTGTTTGTCTGTCTGCCTCTCTCTCTCTGCCTCTCTCTCTCTCTCTCTGTTTGCCTCTCTCTGTTTGCCTCTCTCTCTCTCTCTCTCTGTTTGCCTCTCTCTCTCTCTTTCTCTGCCTCTCTCTCTGTCTGCCTCTCTGTTACTCGCTCTCTGTCGCTCTCTCTCTCTCTCTCTCTCTCTCTCATATATATATTATATACAGTACCAGTCAAAAGTTTGGACACCTACTCTCTCAAGGGTTTTTCTATATTGTAGAATAATAGTGAGACATCACAACTATGACATGACACATATGGAATCATGTAGTAACCAAAAAAGTGTTAAACAAATCAAAATATATTTTATATTCGAAATTCTTAAAATAGCCACCCTTTACCTTGATGACAGCTTTGCATTCTTTGTTCTACATTCTACAATGTAGAAAATAGTAAAACAACAAAGAAATAGCCTTGAATGAGGTGGTGTGTCCAAACAGTTCTGACTGGTACAGTACTGTACTATATATATATTTCTCTCTCTCCTCTTTTCTCTCTCTTTGTGTCTAAAACACTCTTCTCTGAGTTGTCCAACCCTCTCATCCCAGTGCTCGCTGTGCCATCCTGCTAGATCCTCTGTTGTTGCCAGTTCATAAAGGACTGAAGTGTAAATGTAATAGATGGTGTTGTGATTCTGAATGTGTGACCGTGTTAGTATGTGGTGAAATGTGCCCTCTTGTTGATGTGGTAACATCAGGAACTGAGAGAGAGCCAGCGGAAGCAGCAGTCGGCTCTGGATAAACTACGGAGCATCAAAGAGGACAAAGGGAGAGAACTGGAGAGACAGAGAGAGCAAGAGGAGAGGAAGAGGAGGGAGGAGGAGATGAAAAGGAGGGAGGAGGAGGAGAGGAGAGAGGAGGAGGAGGCCAAAAGGTGAACAGCTCTTCCCTCTGCCTAACACACAGACATGCTCAAGCATTATCTGGTCTTTGACATAGGCCTGTCTGTCTTTTCCCTATCTCCTTCTCTCTCCCTCCCGCTCTCCTCCTCTCTCCCTCCCTCCCTCCCTCCCTCCCTCCCTCCCGTTCTCTCCAGGCGTATTAAACTGCAGAAGGAGCGTCAGTGGCAGGAGAAGCTGCAGAGAGAGGAGGAGGAGAGACAGAGGAGGCTGCAGGAAGAGAGAGAGGCCAAACTGAGAGAGGAGGAGGAGAAGGAGACACAAGCCCGCATCTTAGCTGCTAAAGAAAAGGTAGAACGAGAAAGCAGAGCGGAGGAGAGGAGAAGACAGGAGGAAGAGGGCAGGAAGAGGAGGGAGGAGGAGAGGAGAAGACAGGAGGAAAAGGAGAGGAAGAGGTTAGAGGAGGAGAGGGAGGAAGAGAAGAGAAGGCAGGAAGAGGTGGAGAGCAAGAGGTGTAAGGAGGACAAGAAGAGATTGGAGGAGGAGAGGAAGAGGAAGGATGAGGAGAGGAGGAGGCAGCAGGAGGAAGAAGAGAGGATGCTGGAGGAAGAAGCGAAGAGGAGAGAGGAGGAGGCGGCGTTGCGGCAGCGTGCAGGGAAGACAGACATCCACAACAAACTGTCAGCCCTTCTTGGAGGACTAGAGGAGAGGAAAGGTAAGGAGGAACCACTAGACTGTTCTATTAAACCTTTGTTAGGATATGGAGAGCTGATAGCCACGTGGTTGCTCTGGACAAAAGTAGTGCACTTTATAGGAGGGTGTCATTTGAGATTATTATATTTTAAAATGTTAACTGAGGTGACGTCATGAGGTGCTGTTGTGTGATTGGCTGTTCCAGGTGGTCTGCAACCCCAGGCCACAGAGCACAAGAAGTCTGCGACGCTCACTTCCTTCCGGGCGCTCTACCCTTTCACCGCTCGCAACCTGGAAGAACTCAGCTTTGAAGCCGATGAGGTCATCGAGGTTAGAACCATACAGATGACAATTTATTTCTGGATTTAATTCTACACTCTGCTGCTCTGTTGTCTGACCGTTGTCTGACTGTTGTGTGCCAATTCATCTGTTTGTGTGTGTGTAGGTGGATGAGAGTACGGAGCGAGAGCAGGGTTGGCTGTACGGGAGTAGTCAGGGGAAGATGGGCTGGTTCCCAGAGAGTTATGTAGAGAGACAGTTAAAATCAGAGAGACCTGCTACTGTTACTACGACTACCACTGCTGGTGCTACTACTGCTGTTTATGCTGCTAAACAGGCCCTCAGACCACAGCTCTCCACCCCCATCAACACTGGGTAGGTTGGATAATATACATACACACATACACATAGATACACATACACACACACACATAGACACACACACCGTTTCTAGCCATAGGTATTTCTCATAGGTGTGGAGCGTGTAACCTTTCCTCAACCCTGATGAGACATTGATATGGTGATTTAATGTAAATACTGTACTGCTGACTGAAAAGTTCATGACCTCTGACCCTTCATGTCTTCCAGGAAACCCGGGGGAGATGCTTCCATGTCAAGAGGACAGAACTCCGCCTTCACACCTACACACGCCCCTCACCCCACCCCCTCGGAGCAGGTACAGGTAGAGGAGGAGTGGGACGAGCCAATTGAAGCTAGGGTAGTGTTGGTTCCGTCTTTCTGTGCTCCGTTTTATTTACTTAACATATAAGGAACACTCAAAATGTGCACTTATAAATCATAACAATTTTAATCAAAATCCAGCTGTAGACAGAAGTCAAAGATCAAACATCACACATACAACTGATGTCTCTCCTTAGTTTTGCAAAATAGGAAAAGTCCCAAGTTATTTTATTAAGCCCGAAGTCCAGCCCTTGTGATGTCACAGCATATGTCATTACCTTCTACTCATCAGACCAAGCCCATGCATACACAGCTATACAAACTTACACGAGAGATACAATAGTTCCAGTGTTTTCTAAGGGCTCAGCAGTAAATGTCCACTCCCCAAGTTGACTTATAGATGTCTGTCTGACTAGTCTCTTATCTCTTTCATTCCCCTGCAAGGTTCTGTGTCTAATCTCTTTTAGCCTAGAGGTGCCTTCTCACATAGCCTAGAGGTGCCTTCTCACAGACACCCTGCAATAATTCACAAATCTCTCAGATCGATTCTTTATAAGAGGCAGAGGCTAGAAAAGACTGTGGAACAATTAAACCTTATAATGAATATATATATTGTTAATCTGTAGTCTGTAATCTGTAGTCTAGGACCCTATAAATGTATTATAATAATTGATAATGCTTATGTTGTATTAATAGAAGGGGAAGGGCTATAAGACCCCTTCCCCTTCTATTAATACAACATAAGCATTATCAATTATTATAATACATCAAACATTTGGTGCAGCCCCACTCATGACCCCAATTTGACCCCAACAGTAGGTAGGTGTTCAAAATGGCCACTATGGAGATTGATGGCTCCACCACAGGTTCTAAACACAGAGGCGCATCATCACAAGACATCCAGGAATGCTTGCGAAGCAGACCAGCCCGGGATTTGGGGTTAGAGAAGTCAATCAGATATATACTATTTTTATATATAGATATATATATTTTTTAATTTAACCTTTATTTAACTAGGCACATTTTTATTTACAATAACGGCCTACCGGGGAACAGTGGGTTAACTGCCTTGTTCAGGGGCAGAACGACAGATTTTTACCTTGTCAGGGATTCGATCCAGCAACCTTTCGGTTTATAGTCTAAAACAACTATTAATCAATGAGAGAAGTGAAACATTATTTTCTCTGAATCTAATGGCACAACGTAGATCTGAGCCGTTGTCTGACGTAGTTGAACAAGCTAATACCCCAACTTCCTATTCATTTTTGTCAAAAACAACTTCTATATTGAAGGAGTGTCTTTTAGATTTGATGACCTGCACATCTGCAGTCCGGCGCGAGACGACTGTTAGACCTGAGGATGTGTTTCTGCGTATGAGCTTCGCTAGCCAACGTCACCATGACATCGCCTACAAGCGTGTCGTAACACCGCAGACAGATCATGTTGCTACCAGACCAGACCGATTCCTCTACCCTGACTACCCTATCCTGACTATCCTGACTATCCTGACTACCCTGACTACCCTGACTACCCTGACTACCCTGACTATCCTGACTACCCTGACTACCCTGACTACCCTATCCTGACTATCCTGACTATCCTGACTACCCTGACTACCCTGACTACCCTGACTACCCTGACTATCCTGACTACCCTGACTACCCTATCCTGACTATCCTGACTATCCTGACTATCCTGACTACCCTGACTACCCTGACTACCCTGACTATCCTGACTACCCTGACTACCCTATCCTGACTATCCTGACTATCCTGACTATCCTGACTACCCTGACTACCCTGACTATCCTGACTACCCTGACTACCCTATCCTGACTACCCTGACTACCCTGACTATCCTGACTATCCTGACTACCCTGACTACCCTGACTACCCTGACTACCCTGACTATCCTGACTACCCTGACTACCCTATCCTGACTACCCTGACTACCCTGACTATCCTGACTATCCTGACTACCCTGACTATCCTGACTACCGTGACTATCCTGACTACCCTGACTACCCTGACTTTCCTGACTATCCTGACTACCCTGACTATCCTGACTACCCTATCCTGACTACCCTGACTACCCCTCCACAACGCTCTGGTCAAACGCCACTCCCACTAGCAGCGGAATTCAGTCATCAGGCAAAGATTCTTCCTCATGTCTTCTCTGATTTCCCTGGTTCACTCTCCTCATGGATTTAAAAAGGAAACGGCTGGTGTTAGGAATATGATTACACCGATCTAGTACTTTTTAATCCATGAGTGAAAAACGTATTGTTTCATTACCTACAATATCCCAATTTAAATTTGACCCCTGTTCCTTCTGCTATCTACCTCTCTCTTTCTCTCCCTCAATCTTATCTCCCTCCATCACTCTCTCTCCCTCCATCCTTCCTTCTCTTGCTCTAGGTGGTGGGCAGCCTGCAGGCCCAGGCTCTGTGTTCGTGGACAGCTAAGACAGAGAGCCATCTGAACTTCAGTAAGGAGGATGTGATCCGGGTGCTGGAGCAGCAGGACAGCTGGTGGCTGGGGGAGGTCAACGGGGTTCAGGGCTGGTTCCCCAAAACATACGTCACACTTCTGGGAGATAATGACAAGACCACTGCGTAAATATATACATACACACGCACGCGTACACACCGCCCACACAAACGCACACGTACACACCTCCCACACACACACCTCCCACGCACACATACACACCGCCCACACACACACGTACACACCTCCCACACACACACCTCCCACGCACACATACACACCGCCCACACACACACGTACACACCTCCCACGCACACATACACACCGCCCACACACACACGTACACACCTCCCACACACACCTCCCACGCACACATACACACCGCCCACACACACACGTACACACCTCCCACACACACACCTCCCACACACACACACATACACACACACACACACACACACACACACACACACACACACACACACACACACACACACACACACACACACACACACACACACACACACACACACACCTCCCACACACACACCTCCCACACACACACACGTACACACTTCCCACACACACACGTACACACCTCCCACACACACACCTCCCACACACACACACAGTGAAGGAATCCAGTCGTGTGTGTGTAGAATTCAGTCACATGTACTTGAACAGGCCAAATCAAAACAGATTATCGACCATTTCGAATCCCACCGTACCTTCTCAGCTATGCAATCTGGTTTCAGAGCTGGTCATGAGTGCACGTCAGCCACGCTCAAGGTCCTAAACGATATCATAACCGCCATCGATAAGAGACAATACTGTGCAGCTGTATTCATCGACCTGGCCAAGACTTTCGACTCTGTCAATTACCACATTCTTATCGGCAGACACAACAGCCTTGGTTTCTCAAATGACTGCCTCGCCTGGTTCACCAACTAGTTCTCAGACAGAATTCATTGTGTCAAATCGGAGGGCCTGTTGTCCGGACCTCTGGCAGTCTCTATTGGGATGCCACAGTGTTCAATTCTCTGGCCGACTCTTTTCTCTGTATACATCAATGATGTCGCTCTTGCTGCTGGTGATTCTCTGATCCACCTCTACGCAGATGAAACCATTCTGTATACTTCTGGCCCTTCTTCGGACACTGTGTTAACTAACCTCCAGACGAATTTCAATGCCATTCAACTCTCCTTCCGTGGCCTCCAACTACTCTTAAATGCAAGAAAAACTAAATGCATGCTCTTCAACCGATCGCTGCCTGCACCTGCCCGCCCGCCTAGCATCAATACTCTGGACGGTTCTGACTTGGAATATGTGGACAACTACAAATGCCTAGGTGTCTGGTTAGACTGTAAACTCTCCTTCCAGACTCACATTAAGCATATCCAATCCAAAATTAAATCTAGAATCGGCTTCCTATTTCGCAAACAAAGCCTCCTTCACTCATGCTGCCAAACATACCCTCGTAAAACTGACCATCCTGCCGATCCTCGACTTCGGCGATCATTTACAAAATAGCCTCCAACTCTCTACTCAACAAATTGGATGCAGTCTATCACAGTGCCATCCATTTTGTCACCAAAGCCCCATGTACTACCCACCACTGTGACCTGTACGCTCTCGTTGGCTGGCCCTCGCTTCATACTCGTCGCCAAACCAACTGGCTCCAGGTCATCTACAAGTCTTTGCTAGGTAAAGCCCCACCTTATCTCAGCACCCGCTCCAGAAGGTATATTTCACTGGTCACCCCCAAAGCCAATTCCTACTTTTGCCGCCCTTCCTTCCAGTTCTCTGCTGCCAATGACTGGAACGAAATGCAAAAACCACTGAAGCTGGAGACTCATATCTCCCTCACTAGCTTTAAGCACCAGCTGTCAGAGCAACTCATAGATCACTGCACCTGTGCATAGCCCATCTGTAAATAGCCCATCCAACTATCTCATCCCCATACTGTATTTATTTATTTATTTTGCTCCTTTGCACCCCAGTATCTCTACTTGCACATGCATCTTCTGCACATTCTACCATTCCAGTGTTTAATTGCTAATTTGTAATTATTTCGCCACTACGGCCTATTTATTGCCTTACCTCTCTTATCCTACCTCATTTGCACACACAGTATATAGACTTTTTTCTACTGTATTATTGACTGTATGTTTGTTTATTCCATGTGTAACTCTGTGTTGTTGTATGTGTCAAACTGCTTTGCTTTATCTTGGCCAGGTCGCAGTTGTAAATGAGAACTTGTTCTCAACTAGCCTACCTGGTTAAATAAAGGTGAAGTAAATAAATAAAAACATATGTCTGCAAGGCTGCTTGTTGTTACTGGGCACGGTAGTACTGGTCTTATGATAGAAAAGTATTATTTTGTTTTATTAATGTCGTTTGTCTTGTCTCAGCCTGACATATTCTCCCCCAGATGAAGTGGAGGCCTCAGATGCTGCTCAACAGGAAGGTACTCCCTTCTCTCTCTCTCTCTCTCTCTCTCTCTCTCTCTCTCTCTCTCTCTCTCTCTCTCTCTCTCTCTCTCTCTCTCTCTCTCTCCCTCTCTCTCGCCCTCTCTCGCCCTCTCTCTGTCTCTCGCCCTCTCACTTTCTCTCTCGCCCTCTCTCTCTCGCCCTGACGCTCTCTCGCCCTGACGCTCTCTCGCCCTGACGCTCTCTCGCCCTGACGCTCTCTCGCCCTGATGCTCTCTCGCCCTCTCTCGCCCTCTCGCCCTCTCTCGCTCTCTCGCCCTCTCTCGCTCTCTCGCCCTCTCTCTCTCTCTCTCTTGCCCTCTCTCTCTCTCTCTCGCCCTCTCTCTCGCTCTCTCGCCATCTCTCTCTCTCTCTCGCCCTTGTTCTCTCTCTCTCGCCCGGCCTCTCTCTCTCACTCTCGCCCGTCCTCTCTCTCTCACTCTCGCCCGGCCTCTCTCTCTCTCACCCTCATTCTCTCTCTCTCGCCCTCGTTTGTGCTCTCTCTCGCCCTCGTTCGTGCTCTCGCCCTTGTTCGTGCTCTCTCTCTCGCCCTCGTTCGCTCTCTCTCTCTCTCGCCCTCGTTCGCTAATAAAACATTATAAAATACAGTTCTGCCTTCTCAGATGGTAATGTCCATGACTCTGTAGTGAATTGTGTCATCCAATTAAATGTCTCTGAGAGGTCATGGTTTGTATCATCCAATAAGAATGTCTCTCTGAGAGGTCATGTTTGTATCATCCAATCAGAATGTCTCTCTGAGAGGTGATGTTTTGTCTCACAAATCAGAGTACATGGCGCTGTACACCTATGAGAGCCCAGAGCCTGGCGACCTGACGTTTAGAGAGGGGGATGTGATCCTGGTGACCCAGAGAGAGGGAGAGTGGTGGAGCGGAGGCATTGGAGACCGCACTGGAGTGTTCCCTTCCAACTACGTCAAACCCAAAGAGACCGGCGTAAGATACACACACACACACACACACACGTCCTTGACTTTAATTTGTATCTGACCTTGGTTCTCTAACTTGTTATTTCAGACATCCAGCAGCTCCGGGAAGCCAGGACAGCCTGGGAAAAAGCCAGGTGAGTCAACTGGAGAAATGCATATCCACACTTTGTTCCTTTCAACACTTCCTCTAAATCTGATGTTACTCCCTACGTGTGTGTGTGTGTGTGTGTGTGTGCGTGTGTGTGTGTGCGTGTGTGTGTGGTTATGTGTGTGTGTGTGTGTGTGTGTGTGTGTGTGTGTGTGTGTGTGTGTGTGTACACGCGCAGAGATAGCCCAGGTGAGCACTGCCTACACGGCCACAGGAACAGAGCAGCTCAGCCTGGCTCCAGGACAGCTCATCCTCATCCTCAGCAAGAATTCCTCCGGCTGGTTGCTCGGAGAACTGCAGGTTGGCTCATTGATTGATTAATGGTTGTTTTAGACTCTAATGAAATAAGGCAATATGATTTTGGCTGTGTTGATTTACAGTTATTGAATTAAGATCTGATCTGATTGGTAAAAAATTACCAATTAGTGGGAAAATATCAGAATTAGGTTTCCTGTGCAGGCAGCCCAATTCTGATATTGTTTTTTCAGATTCTGATCAGATTTTTTCACATCAGATATTTTTCAGAGCTGATCTGATTGGTCAAAAGACCAATTAGTGGAAAAAAAGATCAAAGTTGGGCTGCCTGTCTAAACACAGCATTCGATTGATACATATGGTTGACTGATTGACTGATTGATCTCTCTCGGTCTCTAAGGCGCGAGGAAAGAAGCGTCAGAAGGGTTGGTTTCCTGCCTGTCATGTCAAAATGCTGGGATCTAACAGCAGCAAGTCCACACCAGCACCTCTACCAGGTAGCATACACATACACCCACAGGAAACACACACCTTTAGTAGGTAAGAAAAGTGAATGTATAGTTTACAAGGAGGCTGGTGGGAGGAGCTATAGGAGGACAGGCTCATTGTAATATCTGGAATGGAATGAATGGAACGGTATCAAACACATCACACATGTGGAAACATGTTTGATTCTGTTCCATTTATTCCATTCTAGCCAATACAATGAGGCTGTCCTGATATAGCTCCTCCCATCAGCCTCCACTGCCTCACACCTCATCCCCCCCCCCTCCCCCCCCCCCCCCCTCTCTCTCCCCCTGTCTCTTGCTCTCTCTCTCCTCCAGTGTGTCAGGTCATTGCCATGTACGACTACAAAGCAGCCAACGAGGAAGAGATGAGCTTCTCCAAAGGTCAGATGATCAGTGTGTTCGACAAGAACGACCCCGATTGGTGGAAAGGAGAGGTCAATGGGATCACCGGTCTGTTCCCAACCAATTACGTCAAGATGACCACCGCCGACTCCGATCCCAGCCAGCAATGTGAGTACATGACTATTTTGATGTTTTTCTGAAGACGTCATTTCTCAAAGTGGAATGTTCACATGACAGGGTAGGCAGATAGACACACACAATGTACATCCCAGTAGACAGATAGACACACACAAGGTCCATCCCAGTAGACAGATAGACACACACAAGGTCCATCCCAGTAGACAGATAGACACACACAAGGTCCATCCCAGTACACAAGACAGGGTAGGCAGATAGACACACACAATGTACATCCCAGTAGGCAGATAGACACACACAAGGTACATCCCAGTAGGCAGATAGACACACACAAGGTCCATCCCAGTACACAAGACAGGGTAGGCAGATAGACACACACAATGTACATCCCAGTAGGCAGATAGACACACACAATGTACATCCCAGTAGGCAGATAGACACACACAAGGTCCATCCCAGTACACAAGACAGGGTAGGCAGATAGACACACACAAGGTACATCCCAGTAGGCAGATAGACACACACAAGGTACATCCCAGTACACAAGGCAGGTATATGGACGATATGAGTAAGGCCAGTGGTCAAGGCAAGATGAGTCTAACCAGTCTAGAGGTTAGGGTAAGGGTTTACAAGTCTAAAGGATAGAGGGAGGTTAGTGTAGGGGTTTAGCAGTCTAAAGGTTAGTGGGGAGGTTAGTGTAGGGGTTTAGCAGTCTAAAGGTTAGTGGGGAGGTTAGTGTAGGGGTTTAGCAGTCTAAAGGTTAAGGGTGAGGTTAGGGTAAGGGTTTAGCAGGGTTTAGCAGTCTAAAGGTTAGGGGTGAGGTTAGGGTAAGGGTTTAGCAGTCTAAAGGATATTGGTGAGGTTAGGGTAAGAGTTTAGCAGTCTAAAGGTTAGGGGTGAGGTTAAGGGTGAGGTTAGGGTAAGGGTTTAGCAGTCTAAAGGTTAGTGGTGAGGTTAGGGTAAGGGTTTAGCAGTCTAAAGGTTAGGGTGAGGTTAGGGTGCGGTTAGGGTAAGGGGTTAGCATGGTATTATCTATTATTGAGGATCTCTGGTGAACAAGCCTATTGGGAGTCTTTCCCTGCTCTTTATTCCTGTCCACCATTTCTTCTTCTTTTCACCTGTTCATCCATCCATCCCTTGTTCTCATTCAGTTTCCTTTTACTTCTCTCCCTCCTTTCCCTCCCTTCTTTCCTCCTCTCTTCCCGTAATCTCTTTCTTTTTGTAGGGTGTTAGCATCTCCTCCTCCTCTGTCTCAGAGAGACCCGCTGTCATAGAGGCCTCACCCTTTTACTATCTTCTGACCTGTGTCTGGCCACACCTCTCTGGACCTCTGACCTTCTACCTGTGTTTTTTTATGGAGTGGGTACTCGTTATCCTTAACCACAGATCTAGGGTCAGATTACCCAACCCATAATGCTAACGTTAACCTTTAGGGGGATGAAATATACTGAACAAAAATATAAACACAACATGTAAAGTGTTGGTCCCATGTTTCGTGAGCTGAAATAAAAGATCCCAGAAATGTTCCATACGCACACAAAAAGCTTATTTCTATCAAATGTTGTGCACTAATTTGTTTACATCCCTGTTAGTGAGCCTTTCTCCTTTGGCAAGATAATCCATCCACCTGACAGGTGTGGCATATCAAGAAGCTGTTTAAACAGCATGATCATTACACAGGTGCACCTTGTGCTGGGGACAATAAAAGGCCCCAAAATGTGCAGTTTTGTCACACAACACAATGCCACAGATGTCTCAGGTTTTGAGGGAGCGTGCAATTGGCATGATGACTGCAGGAATGTCCACCAGAGGTGTTGCCAGAGAATTTCATGTTAATTTCTCTACCATAAGCTGCCCTCAACATCGTTTTAGAGAATTTGGCAGTACGTCCAGCCAGCCTCGCAACCGAAGACCACGTGTAACCACGCGAGCCCAGGACCTCCAAATCCGGCTTCTTTACCTGATCGTTTGAGGCCAGCCACCTGGACAGCAGATGAAACTGTGTAATAAAGCCCTTTTGTGGGGAAAAAGTCATTCTGAATGGCTGGGCCTGCCTCCCAAGTGGGTGGGCCTATGTCCTCCCAGTCCCACCCATGGCTGCGCCCTTGCCCAGTCATGTGAATTCCATAGATTAGGGCCTAATTAATATATTTCAAATGACTGATTTGCTTATATGAACTGTAACTCAGTAAAATCATTGACATTTTTGCATGTTGCGTTGTATATATTTTTGTTCAGTTTAACTATCTGACCCTGTGTCAGTGGGTAGGTGCAGTTCAAATCATATCAACGTTTATTTGTCACGTGCACCGAATACAACAGGTGTAGGTAGACCTTACAGTGAAATGCTGAATACAACAGGTGTAGGTAGACCTTACAGTGAAATGCTGAATACAACAGGTGTAGGTAGACCTTACAGTGAAATGCTGAATACAACAGGTGTAGTAGACCTTACAGTGAAATGCTGAATACAACAGGTGTAGGTAGACCTTACAGTGAAATGCTGAATACAACAGGTGTAGGTAGACCTTACAGTGAAATGCCGAATACAACAGGTGTAGGTAGACCTTACAGTGAAATGCTGAATACAACAGGTTACACCTTACAGTGAAATGCTGAATACAACAGGTTACACCTTACAGTGAAATGCTGAATACAACAGGTGTAGGTAGACCTTACAGTGAAATGCTGAATACAACAGGTTACACCTTACAGTGAAATGCTGAATACAACAGGTGTAGGTAGCCCTTACAGTGAAATGCTGAATACAACAGGTTACACCTTACAGTGAAATGCTGAATACAACAGGTTACACCTTACAGTGAAATGCTGAATACAACAGGTTACACCTTACAGTGAAATGCTGAATACAACAGGTGTAGGTAGACCTTACAGTGAAATGCTGAATACAACAGGTGTAGGTAGACCTTACAGTGAAATGCTGAATACAACAGGTGTAGGTAGACCTTACAGTGAAATGCTGAATACAACAGGTGTAGGTAGACCTTACAGTGAAATGCTGAATACAACAGGTGTAGGTAGACCTTACAGTGAAATGCTGAATACAACAGGTGTAGGTAGACCTTACAGTGAAATGCTGAATACAACAGGTGTAGGTAGACCTTACAGTGAAATGCTGAATACAACAGGTGTAGTAGACCTTACAGTGAAATGCTGAATACAACAGGTGTAGGTAGACCTTACAGTGAAATGCTGAATACAACAGGTGTAGGTAGACCTTACAGTGAAATGCTGAATACAACAGGTGTAGGTAGACCTTACAGTGAAATGCTGAATACAACAGGTGTAGGTAGACCTTACAGTGAAATGCTGAATACAACAGGTGTAGGTAGACCTTACAGTGAAATGCTGAATACAACAGGTGTAGTAGACCTTACAGTGAAATGCTGAATACAACAGGTGTAGGTAGACCTTACAGTGAAATGCTGAATACAACAGGTGTAGGTAGACCTTACAGTGAAATGCCGAATACAACAGGTGTAGGTAGACCTTACAGTGAAATGCTGAATACAACAGGTTACACCTTACAGTGAAATGCTGAATACAACAGGTTACACCTTACAGTGAAATGCTGAATACAACAGGTGTAGGTAGACCTTACAGTGAAATGCTGAATACAACAGGTTACACCTTACAGTGAAATGCTGAATACAACAGGTTACACCTTACAGTGAAATGCTGAATACAACAGGTGTAGGTAGACCTTACAGTGAAATGCTGAATACAACAGGTGTAGGTAGACCTTACAGTGAAATGCTGAATACAACAGGTGTAGGTAGACCTTAGAGTGAAATGCTGAATACAACAGGTGTAGGTAGACCTTACAGTGAAATGCTGAATACAACAGGTGTAGTAGACCTTACAGTGAAATGCTGAATACAACAGGTGTAGGTAGACCTTACAGTGAAATGCTGAATACAACAGGTGTAGGTAGACCTTACAGTGAAATGCCGAATACAACAGGTGTAGGTAGACCTTACAGTGAAATGCTGAATACAACAGGTGTAGGTAGACCTTACAGTGAAATGCTGAATACAACAGGTTACACCTTACAGTGAAATGCTGAATACAACAGGTGTAGGTAGACCTTACAGTGAAATGCTGAATACAACAGGTGTAGGTAGACCTTACAGTGAAATGCTGAATACAACAGGTTACACCTTACAGTGAAATGCTGAATACAACAGGTGTAGGTAGACCTTACAGTGAAATGCTGAATACAACAGGTTACACCTTACAGTGAAATGCTGAATACAACAGGTGTAGGTAGACCTTACAGTGAAATGCTGAATACAACAGGTGTAGGTAGACCTTACAGTGAAATGCTGAATACAACAGGTTACACCTTACAGTGAAATGCTTACTTACAGGCTCTAACCAATAGAGCGGAGAATAAAAAGGTATGTGTGTGTGTAGGTAAGTAAAGAAATAAAACAACAGTAAAAAGACATTTGAAAATAAGAGTAGCAAGGCTATATACAGACACCTGTTAGTCAGGCATATTGAGGTAGAATGTACTTGTGGGTGTGGTGAAAGTGACTATGCATATATGATGAACAGAGAGTAGCAGTAGCGTAAAAAGAGGGTTTGGCGGGTGGTGGGACACAATGCAGATAGCCCGGTTAGCCAATGTGCAGGAGCACTGGTTGGTCGGGCCAATTTAGGTAGTATGTACATGAATGTACAGTTAAAGTGACTATGCATATAAGATAAACAGAGAGTAGCAGCAGCGTAAAAGAGGGGTTGGGGGGGCACACAATACAAATAGTCCGGGTAACCACCTGTTCAGGAGTCTTATGGCTTGGGGGTAAAAACTGTTGAGAAGCCTTTTTGTCCTAGACTTGGCACTCCGGTACCGCTTGCCATGCGGTAGTAGAGAGAACAGTCTATGACTGGGGTGGCTGGGGTCTTTGACAATTTTCAGGTCCTTCTTCTGACACCGCCTGGTGTAGAGGTCCTGGATGGCAGGCAGCTTTGCCCCAGTGATGTACTGGGCCGTACGCACTACCCTCTGAAGTGCCTTGCGGTCGGAGGCCGAGCAATTGCCGTACTAGGCAGTAATGCAATCAGTCAAGGATGCTCTCGATGTTGCAGCTGTAGAACCTTTTGAGGATCTGAGGACCCATGCCAAATCTTTTTAGTTTCCTGAGGGGGAATAGGCTTTGTTGTGCCCTCTTCACGACTCTCTTGGTGTGTTTGGACCATTCTAGTTTGTTGTTGATGTGGACACCAAGGAATTTGAAGCTCTCAACCTGCTCCACTACAGCCCCGTCGATGAGAATGGGGACGTGTTCGGTGCTCCTTTTCCTGTAGTCCACAATCATCTCCTTAGTCTTGGTTACGTTGAGGGATAGGTTGTTATTCTGGCACCACACAGCCAGGTCTCTGACCTCCTCCCTATAGGCTGTCTCGTTGTTGTCTGTGATCAGGCCTACCACTGTTGTGTCGTCAGCAAACTTAATGATGGTGTTGGAGTCGTGCCTGGTCATGCAGTCGTGGGTGAACAGGGAGTACAGGAGGGGACTGAGCACACACCCCTGTGGAGCTCCAGTGTTGAGGATCAGCGTGGCAGATGTGTTGCTACCTACCCTCACCACCTGGGGGCGGCCCGTCAGGAAGTCCAGGATCCAGTTGCAGAGGGAGGTGTTTAGTCCCAGGTTCCTTAGCTTAGTGATGAGCTTTGAGGGTACAATGGTGTTGAACGCTGAGCTGTAGTCAATGAATAGCATTCTCACATAGGTGTTCCGTTTGGCCAGGTGGGAAAGGGCAGTGTGGAGTGCAATAGAGATTGCATCATCTGTGGATCTGTTTGGGCGGTATGCAAATTGGAGTGGGTCTAGGGTTTCTGGGATAATGGTGTTGATGTGAGCCATGACCAGCCTTTCAAAGCACTTCATGGCTACGGACATGAGTGCCACAGGTCTGTAGTCATTTAGGCAGGTTGCCTTTGTGTTCTTGGGCACAGGGACTATGGTGGTCTGCTTGAAGCGTGTTGGTATTACAGACTCGATCAGGGACATGTTGAAAATGTCAGTGAAGACACCTGCCAGTTGGTCAGCACATGCCCGGAGCACACGTCCTGGTAATCCATCTGGCCCCGCAGCCTTGTGAATGTTGACCTGTTTAAAGGTCTTACTCACGTCGGCTACGGAGAGCGTGATCACACAGTCGTCCGGAACAGCTGATGCTCTCATGCATGCCTCAGTGTTGCTTGCCTCGAAGCAAGCATAGAAGTGATTTAGCTCGTCTGGCAGCTCTACCCTTTAGCTCAGTGCAAATGTTGCGTGTAATCCATGGCTTCTGGTTGGAGTATGTACGTACAGTCACTATGGGAACGATGTCCTCAATGCACTTATTGATAAAGCCAGTGACTGATGTGGTGTATTCCTCAATGTCATCGAAAGAATCCCGGAACATGTTCCAGTCTGTGATAGCAAAACAGTCCTGTAGTTTAGCATCTGCTTCATCTGACCATTTTTTTATAGACCGAGTCACTGGTGCTTCCTGCTTTAATTTTTGCTTGTAAGCAGGAATCAGGAGGATAGAGTTGTGGTTGGATTTAACAAATGGAGGGAGAGCTTTGTACGCATCTCTGTGTGTGGAGTACAGGTGATCTAGAATTTTTTTCCCTCTGGTTGCACATTTAACATGTTGATAGAGATTTGGTAGAACTGATTTAAGTTTCCCTGCATTAAAGTCTCCGGCCACTAAGAGCGTCACCTCTGGGTGAGTGGTTTCCTGTTTGCTTATTTCCTTATACAGATGACTGAGTGCGGTCTTAGTGCCGGCATCTGTCTGTGGTGGTAAATAAACAGCCACGAAAAGTATAGCTGAGAACTCTCTAGGCAGTAGTGTGGCCTGCAATTTATCATAATATACTCTACTTCAGGCGAGCAAAATCTAGAGACTTCCTTAGATTTCCTGAGTTTCTACCTACTCTAGCACTGCTCCAGAGTCAGATTAGTTGTCATCCCCTAGAGCAGTATTTCTCAACCCTGGTCCTGGGGACCTAAAGGGGTGCACATCTTAGTTGTTTCCCTAGCACTCAAGACATCTGATTTGAAATCAAAGGCCTCATAAGTTGATTATTTGAATCAGCTGTGTAGTGCTAGGACAACAAATTAAACACTGCTCTAATGGTTAGTGTTAGCATTAGGTCATCTGATCCTAGGTCTGTGGTTAGGGGAAGCTACCTGGAGTGTCTGGTCCTTTCTGATTTTTCAACTCAATCCCCACCAACTGGCGGTCTAACCTGGGACTGACTGATCCAAGTGCTGAGATCTGTCCTGTCTAACCTGGGACTGACTGATCCAAGTGCTGAGATCTGTCCTGTCTAACCTGGGACTGACTGATGCAAGTGCTGAGATATGTCCTGTCTAACCTGGGACTGACTGATCCAAATGCTGAGATCTGGCCTGTCTAACCTAGGACTGACTGAACCAAGAGCTGAGATCTGTCCTGTCTGACTGTGGGACTGACTGAACCAAGAGCTGAGATCTGTCCTGTCTGACTGTGGGACTGACTGAACCAAGAGCTGAGATCTGTCTGACTGTGGAACTGACTGAACCAAGAGCTGAGATCTGTCCTGTCTAACCTGGGACTGACTGAACCAAGAGCTGAGATCTGTCCTGTCTAACCTGGGACTGACTGAACCAAGTGCTGAGATCTGTCCTGTCTAACCTGGGACTGACTGAACCAAGAGCTGAGATCTGTCCTGTCTAACCTGGGACTGACTGAACCAAGTGCTGAGATCTGTCCTGTCTAACCTGGGACTGACTGAACCAAGAACTGAGATCTGTCCTGTCTGACTGTGGGACTGACTGAACCAAGAGCTGAGATCTGTCCTGTCTGACTGTGGGACTGACTGAACCAAGAGCTGAGATTTGTCCTGACTGACTGTGGGACTGACTGAACCAAGAGCTGAGATATGTCCTGTCTGACTGTGGGACTGACTGAACCAAGAGCTGAGATCTGCCCTGTCTGACTGTGAAGCTGACTGAACCAAGAGCTGAGATCTGTCCTGTCTAACCTGGGACTGACTGAACCAAGAGCTGAGATCTGTCCTGTCTAACCTGGGACTGACTGAACCAAGAGCTGAGATCTGTCCTGTCTAACCTGGGACTGGATTGAACCAAGAGCTGAGATCTGTCCTGTCTAACCTGGAACTGACTGAACCAAGAGCTGAGATCTGTCCTGTCTAACCTGGGACTGACTGAACCAAGAGCTGAGATCTGTCTGACTGTGGGACTGCCTGAACCAAGAGCTGAGATTTGTCCTGTCTAACCTGGGACTGACTGAACCAGGAGCTGAGATCTGTCCTGTCTAACCTGGGACTGACTGAACCAAGAGCTGAGATCTGTCCTGTCTAACCTGGGACTGACTGAACCAAGAGCTGAGATCTGTCCTGTCTAACCTGGGACTGACTGAACCAAGAGCTGAGATATGTCCTGTCTGACTGTGGGACTGACTGAACCAAGAGCTGAGATCTGTCCTGTCTAACCTGGGACTGGATTGAACCAAGAGCTGAGATCTGTCCTGTCTAACCTGGGACTGACTGAACAAAGAGCTGAGATCTGCCCTGTCTAACCTGGGACTGACTGAACCAAGAGCTGAGATCTGTCCTGTCTAACCTGGGACTGGATTGAACCAAGAGCTGAGATCTGTCCTGTCTAACCTGGGACTAACTGAACCAAGAGCTGAGATCTGTCCTGTCTGATGTTGATCAGTCTGTTAATTGGGCACAAACTCAAAACAACAAGTGTTCCAATCGGTCTTTTTCACATGGTGTTGTATTCTATAGGATCCCTGGCTGAATCTGACTGGCGCAAACAGGTTGAAACAGATGAAACAAACTTTCACGCTCCCAAGTGATTTTCTATATTAGGACAATGTTTTGACAATGTTTTGACGATGTTTTGATGTTTGTTGTCCCTGAAGTGCAATGACCCTAATGTTTATCTAGTGTAGGAGTATTCACATCTTACCCTAAGAGGACCTGCTGGTCCAGACTTGAATTTGAGGGATCTAGTGGGTTTCTCTGTGGCTGTTCCCCTTCTTCTGTCCCCTCCCTCTGTTTGGGATGGTGGGTCTCGTTGGCTGTCCCCCTTCATCTGTCCCCTGCCTCTGTTTGGGATGGTGGGTCTCGTTGGCTGTCCCCCTTCATCTGTCCCCTCCCTCTGTTTGGGATGGTGGGTCTCTGTGGCTGTCCCCCTTCATCTGTCCCCTCCCTCTGTTTGGGATGGTGGGTCTCTGTGGCTGTCCCCCTTCATCTGTCCCCTTCCTCTGTTTGGGATGGTGGATCTCTGTGGCCGGCCCCCTTAACCTGTCCCCTCCCCCCACTCTCCTTCCTGTTTTCTCTTTCTCTGAGACCGAGCGACAGATAATTGAGCCTGCTTTTATTCTGTTTATCATCAAAGGAGTTGAGCTCACAAAGAACCCACCATCTCTCCCTGATTCTTTACTGATTCAGTAATGAGGAATAGAACCCACCATCTCTCCCTGATTCAGTAATGAGGAATAGAACCCACCATCTCTCCCTGATTCAGTAATGAGGAATAGAACCCACCATTTCTCCCTGATTATTTACTGATTCAGTAATGAGGAATAGAACCCACCATCTCTCCCTGATTCAGTAATGAGGAATAGAACCCACCATCTCTCCCTGATTCTTTACTGATTCAGTAATGAGGAATAGAACCCACCATCTCTCCCTGATTCAGTAATGAGGAATAGAACCCACCATCTCTCCCTGATTCAGTAATGAGGAATAGAACCCACCATCTCTCCCTGATTCTTTACTGATTCAGTAATGAGGAATAGAACCCACCATCTCTCCCTGATTCAGTAATGAGGAATAGAACCCACCATCTCTCCCTGATTATTTACTGATTCAGTAATGAGGAATAGAACCCACCATCTCTCCCTGATTCAGTAATGAGGAATAGAACCCACCATCTCTCCCTGATTCAGTAATGAGGAATAGAACCCACCATCTCTCCCTGATTATTTACTGATTCAGTAATGAGGAATAGAACCCACCATCTCTCCCTGATTCAGTAATGAGGAATAGAACCCACCATCTCTCCCTGATTATTTACTGATTCAGTAATGAGGAATAGAACCCACCATCTCTCCCTGATTATTTACTGATTCAGTAATGAGGAATAGGACCCACCATCTCTCCCTGATTCAGTAATGAGGAATAGAACCCACCATCTCTCCCTGATTCTTTACTGATTCAGTAATGAGGGATAGAACCCACCATCTCTCCCTGATTCAGTAATGAGGAATAGAACCCACCATCTCTCCCTGATTCAGTAATGAGGAATAGAACCCACCATCTCTCCCTGATTCAGTAATGAGGAATATAACCCACCATCTCTCCCTGATTATTTACTGATTCAGTAATGAGGAATAGAACCCACCATCTCTCCCTGATTCAGTAATGAGGAATAGAACCCACCACCTCTCCCTGATTCAGTAATGAGGAATAGAACCCACCATCTCTCCCTGATTCAGTAATGAGGAATAGAACCCACCATCTCTCCCTGATTCTTTACTGATTCAGTAATGAGGAATAGAACCCACCATCTCTCCCTGATTCAGTAATGAGGAATCGTTCGCTATGGCCACACTGTATTTGTTAGAGGGTCCGTGTCAATCATAAGGAGTCACTTCTGATTCAACTGGAATGATTCATCATTATTGATTCAATTCTAACAACTCGTTTGCTCGGGCCTCTGTGTCTGTTTGGAAGCTGAATATCTGAATAGATTGTGAAGATTCATAACTGTTTGAATCCTAACTCTCTAAGGTTTGCTGTGTCGAGTGCAGAACACACCAGTAGTTATAACTGCACCTTAATCCGCTGGTATTGACTATATTATAATGATTACTGACTGACGTCCTATCTGCTCTGCTGTGTTGCCATGCTGTTTCACTGCATGATCAAGCCAGATTGAAATAGCCAGCTGCTGTAACACTGAATAGGAAACTAACACATCTATGCAAACTAGTGGAGGTTGTTGGACAACCAAGCACTGTCCAGGGGTTAGACTGCTCTTTCTCTGTGTCCTACTACAGCTCTCTCTATTTTAATGGGCTCGTCACAGGCACAACTCTATTCCAATGGGCTGGTCACAGGCTCAACTCTATTCTAATGGGCTGGTCACAGGCTCAACTCTATTCTAATGGGCTCGTCACAGGCTCAACTCTATTCTAATGGGCTGGTCACAGGCTCAACTGTATTCTAATGGGCTCGTCACAGGCTCAACTATATTCTAATGGGCTGGTCACAGGCTCAACTCTATTCTAATGGGCTCGTCACAGGCTCAACTCTATTCTAATGGGCTGGTCACAGGCTCAACTCTATTCTAATGGGCTGGTCACAGGCTCATCTCTATTCTAATGGGCTCGTCACAGGCTCAACTCTATTCTAATGGGTTGGTCACAGGCTCAACTCTATTTTAATGGGCTGGTCACAGGCTCAACTCTATTCTAATGGGCTGGTCACAGGCTCAACTATATTCTAATGGGCTGGTCACAGGCTCAACTCTATTCTAATGGGCTGGTCACAGGCTCAACTCTATTCTAATGGGCTCGTCACAGGCTCAACTCTATTCTAATGGGCTGGTAACAGGCTCAACTCTATTCTAATGGGCTGGTCACAGGCTCAACTCTATTCGAATGGGCTGGTCACAGGCTCATCTCTATTCTAATGGGCTCGTCACAGGCTCAACTCTATTCTAATGGGCTCGTCACAGGCTCAACTCTACTTTAATGGGCTGGTCACAGGCTCAACTTTATTCTAATGGGCTGGTCACAGGCTCAACTCTACTCTAATGGGCTGGTCACAGGCTCATCTCTATTCTAATGGGCTCGTCACAGGCTCAACTCTATTCTAATGGGTTGGTCACAGGCTCAACTCTATTTTAATGGGCTGGTCACAGGCTCAACTCTATTCTAATGGGCTGGTCACAGGCTCAACTATATTCTAATGGGCTGGTCACAGGCTCAACTCTATTCTAATGGGCTGGTCACAGGCTCAACTCTATTCTAATGGGCTCGTCACAGGCTCAACTCTATTCTAATGGGCTGGTAACAGGCTCAACTCTATTCTAATGGGCTGGTCACAGGCTCAACTCTATTCTAATGGGCTGGTCACAGGCTCATCTCTATTCTAATGGGCTCGTCACAGGCTCAACTCTATTCTAATGGGCTCGTCACAGGCTCATCTCTATTCTAATGGGCTCGTCACAGGCTCAACTCTATTCTAATGGGCTGGTCACAGGCTCATCTCTATTCTAATGGGCTCGTCACAGGCTCAACTCTATTCTAATGGGCTGGTCACAGGCTCATCTCTATTCTAATGGGCTCGTCACAGGCTCAACTCTATTCTAATGGGCTGGTCACAGGCTCATCTCTATTCTAATGGGCTGGTCACAGGCTCAACTCTGCATACCACACTGAGACCTTTTTATTTATTTTAGAAAATATGCTTCTGTCTTTGTTTCTGTCTGAACCTATAGTGAAATTTGAAATTAAAGGCTAGTTTTGAAAAATTAAAGCTTTGTGTGCAAATTTTTGTGAACACTGAGGCTGTACCCACTTTAAGTTACAGTTTTAACAGCTGCCAAGTACGCTACTGTGGCTATTAGATCATAATGTAGGTCTACTAGAGTGACCTACCATCAAAAACAATGGAGAACATGCATCCCATAACATTGTAACAGTAAAATACTGTAGCTGTTGTACCATTCAGCCAATAGTAGCAGTCAATGTTTGGTGTTTCATGTAGGCCTACATTCCATGAGACTTGAAAAAACATGCAGGGCTTGACATTAACCTGTTTATCCACTTGTCCTTCAGATAAATGGAAATCAAAATGTTGTGTTATTTGATGCATGAAACCACTTTACAAAATACAATGCATTATTATTCCCATATCATTACTAGAGAGAATCAGACAAATTATGCTACCCTCTGCCTATTGGCTACTTAACTTATTCAAGCCTGTCACAAAATACAACACTGCCCCTTTAAGACAAAAAAAAGCTCTTTCTGTGACTCGCCTTTCAAAGATGTCTCGAAATATATACGTTTTCTGCTCTTGTAGGAAGCAGTCACTCCCCTATTGCTGACCAAAAAATATCTATAACTGGGCTAATAACTCACTAACTAGCAAAGGATATGAACAAAATGTCCACACTTGGCTACATGCAGCTCAGCCAGCAAACACCATCAGCGCATCTACTCACGACCGCTCATGCTGTAAACACAGTCCAGTTCAAAGTAAATGACACAGATCCATATATGGCAATGGTCAATTTGCATATAGGCCTACTGCAGCTCTGATTGGTTATGCCACACCAGTCTTTGTAGAGTACGGGCTGAGTCGTGCATGTCAATGCAATGGAATCCTACTCCGATGTGTTCTGCCTACAACAAAATCTCTTGCATAGTTTGTTTTGTTTCGGTATGTTGCATTGAAAATGGCTAATATTGCTTTGATTCGATCACAATTGCCACAGTAAACGGAAACATTTGATAGTGTTAACTCACCAACTTTTTCTGAGTCAAGATCACTTTGAGTCAAAATGCAAGCAGAGATCTACCGCTCAGATTTGTTTTTTTACATGACTTAAAAAACGTTAGCTTATGCAATATTAACGAATTCAAAACAGTACTGTAACAATAAGGTTTGTGCAGTAAGCTACAGGCCCAATACATTATCACTGCATATTGTCTTTGCTTGAATTGCATTGATGTTTGGGCCATTTAAAAATATATATATATATTTCAAAATTTGAGGTATGCTATATGATCACACAGGTAATAGATCCGTTGTTGTATTACTTGTGAGGCACATCTGCGTGAGCATACATTTACATAATTAGCTTTTTATTTGTATTTTACTGGTCTGATGTTGCCTGTATCTGATGGTCAGTCTCAGCGGAGGGAGAGAGCAGCAGACTGAGGGTCCGTCTCTCAACATCCCTCCGCTCTCCCTTTCCTACATTGACACTGACCAAAAAGGGACACCGTTTTCCAGACGATGGCAAAACTCGAGTCGCACCGCATTATTTCTGACTCATGCACAAATTCATGTTGTTACTCCTATGAACAGAGAAAGTGAAATATTCCTGGATATTAAAAAGACCCAAGCAGCTAATAATAACAACACAAGCCTACAGAGACACTTTCCTACTCAATCATTACTGCTGCAGTGTTGGTTGTAGTCATTCATTACTGCTGCAGTGTTGGTTGTAGTCATTCATTACTGCTGCAGTGTTGCTTGTAGCGCTGAGTGGAAGTAGGGATAATGTGCATTTGAATAGCCTATTAAAGTGGTAACAGTGCTGAGTAAGAACTTAAACATAAACTCACTCATAAAAACAGCAGCTCTTTGCTGTGTTCGTTGACAGTCTCTCTCTAGTCGTGGTTTTAAAAGTTTTGAAATCTCACAGTATCAACTTTACTGTAGCTTTCTTTTATGCCAGCTACGTTACTGCAGACACGGTCATCTGAGCCATCCGATTGGTCAGCAGTAGGCCTATAGTGCACTTGATTTGCTCTCTGGGCCATCCGGGAAGGCAGACTTTGTACCTTCAGACACATGAAATGGTTCAAAATGGCAACAGTTGGCCTACCCGGCATGTAGAGCAGCTGAATTCGTTTTTGGACAGAAATGTTTGGCGATTGACTAGGAATGCCTTGGAGATCGACCAGTCAATCGCGATCGACTGGTTGGTGACCACAGCTCTAGAAAGTTGAGTTCAATCTCATAGACTGACCTACCCTTAAATAAATTAAGTTTGATCTCGTAGACTGACCTACCCTTAAATAAATGAAGTTTGATCTCGTAGACTGACCTACCCTTAAATAAATGAAGTTTGATCTCGTAGACTGACCTACCCTTAAATAAATGAAGTTTGATCTCTGATTCCGTTCATCCAGTAGCTCCATTCCTTTGGTAAGTCTTCCCAAACAGATTGTCTTTGTATGGGCTTAGTGTCTATAGACGAGAGAGAGGGCAGGAGGGATAGAGAAGGAGAGGAGAAAGGGGACAAGGTACAGGACTGGAGAGGGGAGAGGAGAACACAGGTTAGAGGGTGGGAGAGAGGAGAGGGAGGGGAGGGGAGGGAGAGAGAACACAGGTTAGAGGGAGAGAGGAGAGGAGAGGGAACACAGGTTAGAGGGTGGGAGAGAGAACACAGGTTAGAGGGAGAGAGAGAGAGGGAGAGAGAACACAGGTTAGAGGGAGGGAGAGAGAGGGAGAGAGAACACCGGTTAGAGAGGGGAGAGGGAGGGGAGGGAGAGAGAGAACATTCTCCTTCAGCAATGAAGGTGTAAATTTGGCCGTTAGGAACATAAACTTTATATTTGACAAATTAGCCTCCTTGGCTAATCTAAAGAAGCATAAGAGCAAACCAAAAATAACAGATAATGAAAAATGGTTTGATAATGATTGCAAAAATCTAAGAAAGTCATTGAGAAATATATCTAATCAAAAACACAGAGAACCAGACAACAAAAATATACGCCTTCAATATGGGGAAACACTGAAGCAATACAAACGCACCCTAAGAACAAAAAAGGAACAGCACATTAGAAATCAGCTGGTTGGAATTGAGGAATCCATAGAATCAAACCACTTCTGGGAGAATTGGAATAAATTAAACAAACCTCATCATGAGGAATTGGCTATCCAAAATGGGGATATGTGGAGAAATCACTTTGCAAACCTCTACAGCAATATAACAAAGAGCCCAGAACAAAAAGATATACAAGAAAAATTACAAATCCTTGAATTAGCAGTCAAAGACTATCAGAATCCTGTAGATACCCCAATTACAGAAGAAGAATTATTGGAAAAACTATGCAATCTCCAACCAAAAAAGGCCTGTGGTGCTGATGGTATTTTAAATGAAATGATCAAATATACAGACCACAAATTCAAATTGGCTATACTCAAACTCTTCAACATTATCCTCACTGCAGGTATTTTCCCCGATATTTGGAACCAGGGATTGATCACACCAATCTATAAAAATGGAGACAAATTTGACCCAAATAATTACAGAGGAATTTGCGTTAACAGCAACTTGGGGAAAATTCTCTGCAGTATTATAAATAGCAGACTACATCATTTCCTTGACGAACACAACGTCCTGAGCAGAAGCCAGATTGGATTTCTAAAAAATTATCGTACAACAGACCACATTTACACCCTCCACACTCTAATTGATAAACAAGTTAACCAAAACAAAGGCAAAATCTACTCGTGTTTTGTAGATTTCAAGAAAGCATTTGATTCAATTTGGCACGAAGGTCTTTTTTATAAACTAATAGAAAGTGGTATTGGAGGGAAAACATATGATTTTATTAAATCAATGTACACTAAAAACAAATGTGCGGTTAAAATTGGCAACAAGCAAACAGACTTCTTCTCTCAGGGGCGGGGAGTGAAACAGGGCTGCCCAATAAGTCCAACATTATTTAACATCTACATTAATGAATTGGCAAAAACATTAGAAGAATCGGCAGCACCTGGTATCACCCTACACAACACTGAAATCAAGTGTCTGCTGTACGCAGATGACCTGGTGCTGCTGTCTCCCACTAAAGAGGGGTTACAGCAGCACCTAGATCGTCTTCACAGGTTCTGTCAGACCTGGGCTCTGACCGTTAACCTAAAAAAAACAAATATAATGATATTCCAATAAAGGTCGGGAAATAAGGATGACAAATATAAATTCTATTTGGACACAGTTCTATTAGAACACACCAAAAACTACACATATCTAGGACTAAATATCAGCAACACAGGTAGCTTTCACATGGCTGTGAATGAGCTGAGAGACAAAGCAGGAAGAGCATTCTATGCCATTAAAAGGAACATCAAAATTGAAATTCCAATTAGAATCTGGCTCAAAATTTTTCAATCAGTTATAGAACCAATTGCTCTATATGGCAGTGAAGTATGGGGTCCACTCTCTAATAATGAATTTACTAAATGGGACAAACATCCAACTGAAATATTGCATGCAGAGTTTTGCAAGACTGTATTGCAAGTACAAAGAAAAACTCCAAATAACGCATGTAGGGCAGAATTGGGCCAATACCCCCAATACCCCCTAGAAAAAAGAGCCATCAAATTTTACAACCATCTAAAAACAAGTGACCCTAAAACATTCCATCACACAGCTCTACAATGTCAAGAGATGAAACTAGAGAAGAGTCCCCTCAGCCAGCTGGTTCTGAGGCTCAGTTCACCAACCCAAACCAACCCCATAGAGCCTCGGGACAGCCCTCAGAAAATCTGGCCCAACCAAATCATCACAAAACAAAAAGAAAAATATATAACCTATTGGAAAGACACCACAAAAAATCTAAGTAAACTTCAATGCTATTTGGCTCTAAACAGACAGTACATGGTGGCAGACTATCTGACCACTGTGACTGATAGAAAACTGAGGAAAACATTGACTAGGTACAGACTCAGTGAGCACAGTCTGGCTATAGAGACCGGTCGTCACAGACAAACCTGGCTGCCCAGAGAGGACAGGCTGTGCTCACTCTGCTCCAGGGGAGAGGTAGAGACAGAGGTGCATTTCCTACTACACTGTGACAAATACTCAGACCTAAGAGCATATTTCTTTCCCAAAATTATAACTCAATACAAAGAATTTGAAACTATAAAAGATGAAGAAAAAATCAAATATTTATTGGGTGAAAAGCCAAAATGTGCAGTTTTGGCAGCCAAATATGTGTCCTCCTGCCACAACCTGAGGGACAGCCAGTGAAAAATGCAAAGTAATGTTGATAATATTTCCCATTTAGCTTAGTTTTGTTTTGTCTTTCATACCAGGTCATATGTCTTCTCAAGTCATGTTGACACTGGTCTACTACCATTGATTTAATGTATTGTTGTTCTGATTAATATTGTTGTTGTAGTTGTTGTTAATGGTGATCCCATGTCCACTACTACTATTATTATTACTGTTGGTCCCACCATTTATTTATATATAAATATATATATATTTTGTATATATATACATATATATTTTATTTTTATTTTTCGATATGTATACTTTGACAATGTAAGTAATAATGAACTTGCCATGTCAATAAAGTTAATTGAATTGAATTGAGAACACAGGTTAGAGGGAGGAAGAGAGGAGAGGGAGAGAGAACACAGGTGAGAGGGAGGGAGAGGGAGAGAGAACACAGGTTAGAGGAAGGGAGAGAGAACACAGGTTAGAGGGAGAGAGGAGAGGGAGAGAGAACACAGGTTAGAGGGAGGGAGAGAGGAGAGGGAGAGAGAACACAGGTTAGAGGGAGAGAGGAGAGGGAGAGAGAACACAGGTTAGAGGGAGGGAGAGAGGAGAGGGAGAGAGAACACAGGTTAGAGGGAGAGAGGAGAGGGAGAGAGAACACAGGTTAGAGGGAGAGAGGAGAGGGAGAGAGAACACAGGTTAGAGGGAGGGAGAGAGGAGAGGAAACACAGGTTAGAGGGAGGGAGAGAGGAGAGGGAGGGGAGGGAGAGAGAACACACAGTGAAGACGAGCTGCAGTTTGTAAGAATCTAGGAGGAGCAGGAAGTGACGGGTGGTACTGAGAAAGAGAAAAGGAGCCCCTGTATGGGACTCTACAGATATCAATATGGGCACTCTGGTCTTGTCCTTGGGTGTGTGTCTAGTGCTCACTGTTGACTGGAGTTGTGTGTGTTGTCAGTGTGTGTGTTTGTTCTGAGTGTATAATATATGTGATTCTCTCTCTCTCTCTCTCTCTCTCTCTCTCTCTCTCTCTCTCTCTCTCTCTCTCTCTCTCTCTGTTCTCTCTCTCTCTCTCTGCCTCTCTGTCTGTTCTCTCTCTCTCTGTTCTCCCTCTCTCTGTTCTCTCTCTGCTCTCTCTCTCTCTCTCTCTCTCTCTCTGTTCTCTCTCTGCTCTCTCTCTCTCTCTGTCTGTTCTCTCTCTCTCTGTCACTCTTTCTCTCTGTCTGTTCTCTCTCTCTCTCTGTGCTCTCTCTCTCTCTCTGTGTCTGTTCTCTCGCTCTGTCACTCTCTCTGTCTGTTCTCTCTCTCTCTCTGTCACTCTGTCTCTCTGTCTGTTCTCTCTCTCTCTGTTTTCTCTCTCTCTCTGTTTTCTCTCTCTGTTCTCTCAGGGTGTGCTGACCTAAACAGTCTGGAGTCTATGAGTCCCCAGGAGAGGAAGAGACAGGGTTACATCCACGAGCTCCTCCAGACAGAGGAGAGATATGTAGAGGACTTACAGATAGTCATGGAGGTAACACACACACACACACACACACACACACACACACACACACACACACACACACACACACACACACACACACACACACACACACACACACACACACACACACACACACACACACACACACACACACACACACACACACACACACACACATTGATGTACTCTACTCTACTGTACACTGCGTGTGTTCAGGTGTTCCATAAGCCCATGTCTGAGTCTGGCCGTCTGACGGAAGCAGAGATGGTCATGATCTTTGTCAACTGGGAGGAGCTCATCGCCTGCAACACCAAACTGCTCAAGTACGTACAGTAGTACAGGGTGTGAGTTTAGGGGGGGGGGGGGGGTCATCATGTATACAGTAGCACAGGGTGTGAGTTCAGGGGGGGGGGTTCATCATGTATACAGTAGTACAGGGTGTGAGTTTAGGGAGGGGGGGGTCATCATGTATACACTAGTACAGGGTGTGAGTTCAGTGGGGGTCATCATCTATACAGTAGTACAGGGTGTGAGTTCAGGGGGGGGGGGGGGGGTCATCATGTTTACAGTAGTACAGGGTGTGAGTTCAGGGGGGGGGTCATCATGTATACAGTAGTACAGGGTGTGAGTTCAGGGGGGGGGGGGGGGTCATCATGTATACAGTAGTACAGGGTGTGAGTTTAGGGGGGGGGGGGGGTCATCATGTATACAGTAGTACAGGGTGTGAGTTCAGGGGGGGGGGGGGGGGTCATCATCTATAGGTCGACCGGGTGTGAGTTTAGGGTGGGGGGGTTCATCAGGTATACAGTGTACAGGGTGGTAGGTTAGGGGGGGGGGGGTCATCAGTATACAGTAGGACATGGTTGAGTTTAGGGGGGGGGGTCATATCTATACGGTGTACAGGGTGTGAGTTCGGGGGGGGGGGTCATCATCTATACGGTAGTACAGGTGTGAGTTCAGGTGGGGGGGGGGGGTCATCATCTATACGTAGTACAGGGTGTGAGTTTAGGGTGGGGGGGTCATCAGGTATACAGTAGTACAGGGTGTAGTTTAGGGGGGGGGGGGGGGGTCATCATGTATACAGTAGGACAGGGTGTGAGTTTAGGGGGGGGTCATCATGTATACAGTAGTACAGGGTGTGAGTTTAGGGGGGAGGTCATCAGGTATACAGTAGTACAGGGTGGTAGTTTAGGGGGGGGGGGGGTCACATGTATACAGTAGTACAGGGTGTGAGTTTAGGGGGGAGGTCATCAGGTATACGGTAGTACAGGGTGGTAGTTTAGGGGGGGTTCATCGTATATACAATATGTGTATTTTTGGCCCAGGCAGTAAGAACATTTGTGTGTGCGTAGGGCCCTGCAGTTGCGTAAGAAGACGGGAGGTGACAAGATGCCTGTCCAGGTGATCGGGGACGTCTTGGCGTCCGAGCTGGCTCACCTCCAGCCTTACATCCAGTTCTGCTCCTGTCAACTCAATGGAGCTGCTCTGCTACAGAGCAGGACTGACAACCAACAGGACTTTAAGGTCTTCCTCAAGGTGAGTGAAAAGACAGGGGGGGTATAGGGGAGAGTAGAGAGAGGGGGAGGACAGGGGAGAGAGGAGGAGTACGGGAGGACAGGGGAAAGAGGGGGAGGACAGGGGAGAGTAGAGAGAGGCGGAGAACAGGGGAGAGTAGCGAGAGGGGAGAGTAGAGAGAGGCGGAGGACAGGGGAGAGTAGCGAGAGGGGAGAGTAGAGAGAGGCGGAGGACAGGGGAGAGTAGCGAGAGGGGGAGGACAGGGGAGGAGAGTAGAGAGGGGGAGGAGGTAGAGGGGGAGGACAGGGGAGAGTAGAGAGAGAGAGGGAGGACAGGGGAGAGGAGAGTAGAGGGGGAGGACAGGGGGGAGAGTTGAGAGGGGGGAGGACAGGGGAGGAGAGTAGAGAGGGGAGGAGAGTAGAGGGGGAGGACAGGGGAGAGGAGAGTAGAGGGGAGTACAGGAGAGAGGAGAGTAGAGTAGGGGAGAGGAGAGTAGAGGGGGAGTACAGGGGAGAGGAGAGTGGAGGGGGAGTACAGGGGAGAGGAGACAGAGGGGGAGGACAGGGAGAGGTTAGTAGAGGGGGAGGACGGGAGAGGAGAGTAGAGGCGGAGGACAGGGGAGAGGAGAGTAGAGGGGGAGGACAGGGGAGGGAGAGTAGAGGGGGAGGACAGGGGGAGAGGAGAGTAGAGGGGGAGGACAGGGGAGATGGAGAGAGGGAGGGACAGGGAGAGTGGAGAGAGGGGGAGGACAGGGGAGAGTAGTGGGGGGGAGGACAGGGGAGAGTAGTGAGGGGGAGGACAGGGGAGTGCAGTGAGAGGGGGAGGACAGGGGAGAGTAGAGAGGGGGAGGACAAGGGGAGAGTAGAGAGGGGAGGACAGGGAGAGTAGAGGGGGAGGACAGGGGAGAGTAGAGGGGGAGGACAGGAGAGAGTGGAGAGAGGGGGAGGACAGGGGAGAGTGGAGAGAGGGAGAGGACAGGGGAGAGTAGAGAGGAGGAGGACAGGGGGGAGAGTAGAGGGGGGGAGGACAGGGAGGTAGAGGAGGGGGGGACAGGGGAGAGTAGAGAGTGGGAGGACAGGGGAGAGTAGAGAGAGGGGGGGAGAGGGGGGAGTAGCAAGAGGGGGAGGACAGGGGAGAGTAGAGAGAGGGGGAGGACGGGGAGAGTAGAGAGGGGGAGGACAGGGGAGAGTAGAGAGGGGGAGGACAGGGGAGATTAGTGAGAGGGGGAGGACAGGGGAGATAGAGAGAGGGGGGAGGACAGGGGAGAGTAGAGAGAGGGGGAGGACAGGGGAGAGTAGAGAGAGGGGGAGCACAGGGGAGAGTAGAGAGAGGGGGAGGACAGAGGAGAGTAGAGAGGGGGAGGACAGGGGAGAGTAGAGGGGGAGGACAGGGAGAGTAGAGAGGGGGAGGACAGGGGAGAGTAGAGAGAGGGGGGAGGGCGGGGATAGGAGAGAGGGGGAGGACAAGGGAGAGTAGAGAGGGGAGGACGGGGGGAGAGTAGAGAGGGGGAGGACAGGGGAGAGTAGAGAGGGGGAGACGGGGGAGAGTAGAGAGGGGGAGGACAGGGGAGGGTAGAGAGGGGGAGGACGGGGGAGAGTAGAGAGGGGGAGGACGGGGGGGAGAGAGTAGAGAGGGGAGGACGGGGGGAGGACAGGGAAGAGAACAGAGAGGGGAGGACAAGGGAGAGAAGGAAAAGACAGGGAACACATCAAAATGGAATGAAGAGAGGAAGAATAGGACAGGAGAACATGCAGTGAGAGAAAGAGGAGGGAAGCGATGATTGAACTTCATGTATCTTTCTGATACATACCAACCTGCTGAGGTGTGCTGATTTATACATGAACAGTTGTACGTTCATATTGAACATTGTGTTTCCTCCATCAGAAAATCGCCACAGACTACCGCTGTAAAGGCATGCCCTTATCCAGCTTCCTGCTGAAGCCCATGCAGAGGATCACACGCTACCCTCTACACATCAAGAACGTAAGAGAGAGTAAACGTGTGACTGTGTGCTCATGATTACATTATAACATGTCATTCAGCAGAAGCTCTTATCCAGAGTTACGTACAGTAGAGAGTGAATCAAACCCACGGTGAATCAAACCCACGGTGAATCAAACCCAGTGTGAATCAAACCCACGGTGAATCAAACCCACTGATCCACATGGGACTATTTATCTATAGTTACCTGGGTGTGTATTAGTATTGTGTACAAACATGTAACCTATGTGTATTTCTTGTGTCAGGAGTGTTTCCTAGCCACCGTGCATCTACATTCTTGTGCCAGGAGTGTTTCCTAGCCACCGTGCTTCTACATTCTTGTGCCAGGAGTGTTTCCTAGCCACCGTGCATCTACATTCTTGTGTCAGGAGTGTTTCCTAGCCACCGTGCATCTACATTCTTGTGCCGGAGTGTTTCCTAGCACGTGATACATTCTGTGTCAGGAGTGTTTCCTAGCCACCCGTGCATCTACATTCTTGTTCAGGAGTGTTTCCTAGCCACCGTGCTTCTACATTCTTGTGCCAGGAGTGTTCCTAGCCACCGTGCTTCTACATTCTTGTGCAGGAGTGTTTCCTAGCCACCGTGCATCTAGATCTTGTGCCAGGAGTGTTTTCCTAGCCACCGTGCATCTAGATTCTTGTGCCAGGAGTGTTTCCTAGCCACCGTGCATCTAGATTCTTGTGCCAGGAGTGTTTCCTAGCCACCGTGCTTCTACATTCTTGTGCCAGGAGTGTTTCCTAGCCACCGTGCTTCTACATTCTTGTGCCAGGAGTGTTTCCTAGCCACCGTGCATCTAGATTCTTGTGCCAGGAGTGTTCCTAGCCACGTGCTTCTACATTCTGTGCCAGGAGTGGTTTCCTAGCCCACCGTGCTATCTATGATTCTTGTGTCAGGAGTGTTTCCTAGCCACCGTGCATCTAGATTCTTGTGCCAGGAGTGTTTCCTAGCCACCGTGCTTCTACATTCTTGTGCCAGGAGTGTTTCCTAGCCACCTGTGCATATCTAGATTCTTGTGCCAGGAGTGTTTCCTAGCCACGTGCTTCTACATCTTGTGCCAGGAGTGTTTCCTAGCCACCGTGCATCTAGATTCTTGTGCCAGGAGTGTTTCCTAGCCACCGTGCTTCTACATTCTTGTGCCAGGAGTGTTTCCTAGCCACCGTGCATCTAGATTCTTGTGCCAGGAGTGTTTCCTAGCCACCGTGCTTCTACATTCTTGTGCCAGGAGTGTTTCCTAGCCACCGTGCTTCTACATTCTTGTGTCAGGAGTGTTTCCTAGCCACCGTGCTTCTACATTCTTGTGCCAGGAGTTTTTCATAGCCACCGTGCTTTCTACAATCTGCATTTGCTTTGTGCCAGGAGTTTTCCCTAGCCACGGCATCTACATTCTTGTGCCAGGAGTTTTTCCTAGCCACCGTGCTTCTACATCTGCATTGCTTGTGCCAGGAGTGTTTCCTAGCCACCGTGCATCTACATTCTTGTGCCAGGAGTTTTTCCTAGCCACCGTGCTTCTACATCTGCATTGCTTGTGCCAGGAGTGTTTCCTAGCCACCGTGCATCTACATTCTTGTGCCAGGAGTTTTTCCTAGCCACCGTGCTTCTACATCTGCATTGGTTGCTCTGTGGGGTTTTAGGCTGGGTTTCTGTAATGCACTTTGTGACTGCTGATTTTTTTAAATGGGGCTTTATAAAACACATTTGATTGATTTTCAGATCCTGGAGAGTACCCAGGAGGAGCATGCAGACTGCGGGCCCCTGAGAGAGGCCCTGGAGCGGGCTGAGGAGCTGTGTACTCAGGTCAACGAGGGGGTCAGGGAGAAGGAGAACTGTGACAGGCTCGAGTGGATACAGTCACACGTACAGTGTGAGGGAGTCACAGAGGTAGACACTCACATGTAGTCTCACTTGCTCACACACACACACACATTGTACACATACACATACCGTATATACACATTATCTCACACACACACCATATATACACAGATAATATCTCACTCTCTCACACACACACACACACACACACACACACACACACACACACACACACACACACACACACACACACACACACACACACACACACACACACACACACACACACACACACACACCTCTGTAACCTGTGTCTCCCCTGCAGAACTTGGTGTTTAACTCTCTGACTAACTGCCTGGGGCCTCGTAAGCTGCTCCACAGTGGGAAGGTGTATAAGGTGAAGAGCAATAAGGAGCTGTGGGCTTTCCTTTTTAACGACTTCCTGTTGCTCACCCACGCTGCCAGACAGTTCAGCTCCTCAGGACCAGACAAACTCTTCACCAGCAAGAACAGCACACAGCTTAAGATGTACAAGCCGGTGAGAGACACACACACACACACGCCACGGACATGTTGACAGACACACACACACACACACACACACACACGCCACGGACATGTTGACAGACACACACACACACACACACACACACACACACACACACACACACACACACACACACACACACGCGCCACGGACATGTTGACAGACACACACACACACACACACACACACACACACCACGGACATGTTGACAGACACACACACACACACACACACACACACACACGCCACGGACATGTTGACAGACACACACACACACATGCCACGGACATGTTGACAGACACACACACACACACACACACACACACACACACACACACACACACACACACACACACACACACACACACACCCACACGCCACGGACATGCTGACACACACACGCCACGGACATGTTGACAGAGACACACACACACACACACACACACACACACACACGCCACAGACATGCTGACAGACACACGCCACAGACATGCTGACAGACACACGCCACGCACATGTTGACAGACACACACCACGGACATGTTGACAGACACACGCCACGCACATGTTGACAGACACACGCCACGGACATGTTGACAGACACGCCACGGACATGTTGACAGACACACGCCACGGACATGTTGACAGACACGCCACGGACATGCTGACAGACACGCCACGGACATGTTGACAGACACGCCACGGACATGCTGACATACACACCACAGACATGTTGACAGACACACGCCACGGACATGTTGACAGACACGCCACGGACATGCTGACATACACACCACAGACATGTTGACAGACACACGCCACGGACATGTTGACAGACACGCCACGGACATGCTGACATACACACCACGGACATGTTGACAGACACACGCCACGGACATGCTGACAGACACGCCACGGACATGCTGACAGACACGCCACGGACATGCTGACAGACACGCCACGGACATGTTGACAGACACGCCACGGACATGCTGACATACACACCACGGACATGTTGACAGACACACGCCACAGACATGCTGACAGACACACGCCACGGACATGCTGACAGACACACGCCACGCACATGTTGACAGACACACGCCACGGACATGTTGACAGATACACACACACACACACACACACGCCACAGACATGCTGACAGACACACGCCACGGACATGCTGACAGACACACGCCACGGACATGTTAACAGACACACATCACGGACATGCTGACAGACACGCCACAGACATGTTAACAGACACACGCCACGGACATGTTGACAGACACGCCACGGACATGTTGACAGACACACACTGCGGACATGTTGACAGACATGCCACGGACGTGTTGACAGACACGCCACGGACATGTTGACAGACACACACCACGGACATGTTGACAGACACGCCACAGACATGTTGACAGACACACGCCACGGACATGTTGACAGACACACGCCACGGACATGTTGACAGACACATGCCACAGACATGTTGACAGACACGCCACGGACATGTTGACAGACACGCCACAGACATGTTGACAGACACATGCCACAGACATGCTGACAGACACACGCCACGGACATGTTGACAGATACGCCACGGACATGCTGACATACACACCACGGACATGTTGACAGACACACGCCACGGACATGTTGACAGACACGCCACGGACATGCTGACATACACACCACGGACATGTTGACAGACACACGCCACGGACATGTTGACAGACACGCCACGGACATGCTGACATACACACCACGGACATGTTGACAGACACACGCCACGGACATGCTGACAGACACGCCACGGACATGCTGACAGACACGCCACGGACATGCTGACAGACACGCCACGGACATGTTGACAGACACGCCACGGACATGCTGACATACACACCACGGACATGTTGACAGACACACGCCACAGACATGCTGACAGACACACGCCACGGACATGCTGACAGACACACGCCACGCACATGTTGACAGACACACGCCACGGACATGTTGACAGACACACACACACACACACACGCCACAGACATGCTGACAGACACACGCCACGGACATGCTGACAGACACACGCCACGCACATGTTGACAGACACACACCACGGACATGTTGACAGACGCGCCACAGGCATGTTAACAGACACACATCACAGCCATGCTGACAGACACGCCACAGACATGTTAACAGACACACATCACGGACATGCTGACAGACACGCCACAGACATGTTAACAGACACACGCCACGGACATGTTGACAGACACGCCACGGACATGTTGACAGACACACACCACGGACATGTTGACAGACATGCCACGGACATGTTGACAGACACGCCACGGACATGTTGACAGACACACACCACGGACATGTTGACAGACACGCCACAGACATGTTGACAGACACACACCACAGACATGTTGACAGACACACACCACAGACATGTTGACAGACACGCCACGGACATGTTGACAGACACGCCACGGACATGTTGACAGACACGCCACGGCCATGTTGACAGACACACGCCACGGACATGTTGACAGACACGTGTTAGTTCCAAGTGGTTCATTTTGGCAAGATACAGAAACGACACTTCCTGTTGGAAAAGCGTCTCTCATTGGAGCCCATTTAAATGAAATGCATCCCTGTCTCCATCACCATGGTTATGACTTGTATTATGTCATAAACTAAAACATTCTTTACCCCAGGATACTTCAACAGGTGACTATCATTCTTTACCCCAGGATACTTCAACAGGTGACTATCATTCTTTACCCCAGGATACTTCAACAGGTGACTATCATTCTTTACCCCAGTATACTTCAACAGGTGACTATCATTCTTTACCCCAGGATACTTCAACAGGTGACTATCATTCTTTACCCCAGGATACTTCAACAGGTGACTATCATTCTTTACCCCAGGATACTTCAACAGGTGACTATCATTCTTTACCCCAGGATACTTCAACAGGTGACTATCATTCTTTACCCCAGGATACTTCAACAGGTGACTATCATTCTTTACCCCAGGATACTTCAACAGGTGACTATCATTCTTTACCCCAGGATACTTCAACAGGTGACTATCATTCTTTACCCCAGGATACTTCAACAGGTGACTATCATTCTTTACCCCAGGATACTTCAACAGGTGACTAGCATTCTTTACCCCAGGATACTTCAACAGGTGACTAGCATTCTTTACCCCAGGATACTTCAACAGGTGACCATCATTCTTTACCCCAGGATACTTCAACAGGTGACCATCATTCTTTACCCCAGGATACTTCAACAGGTGACCATCATTCTTTACCCCAGGATACTTCAACAGGTGACCATCATTCTTTACCCCAGGATACTTCAACAGGTGACTATCATTCCTTATCCCAGGATACTTCAACGGGTGACTGTCATTCTTTACCCCAGGATACTTCAACAGGTGACTATCATTCTTTACCCCAGGATACTTCAACGGGTGACTATCATTCTTTACCCCAGGATACTTCAACTGGTGACCATCATTCTTTACCCCAGGATACTTCAACTGGTGACTATCATTCTTTACCCCAGGATACTTCAACTGGTGACTATCATTCTTTACCCCAGGATACTTCAACGGGTGACTATCATTCTTTACCCCAGGATACTTCAACTGGTGACCATCATTCTTTACCCCAGGATACTTCAACTGGTGACTATCATTCTTTACCCCAGGATACTTCAACAGGTGACTAGCATTCTTTACCCCAGGATACTTCAACGGGTGACCATCATTCTTTACCCCAGGATACTTCAACAGGTGACTATCATTCTTTACCCCAGGATACTTCAACGGGTGACTGTCATTCTTTATCCCAGGATACTTCAACGGGTGACCGTCATTCTTTACCCCAGGATACTTCAATGGGTGACTATCCAGGAGGATAAAGATAAAGGACCACTGTATCTGCAGCATAGAGCTGATGTATTTATTGACAGGACAAACCAACAGGCTTACCTTTCTACCTAATCGCCTTCGTCAGAGCCTTGGGTAGGAAGAGGTGGGAGGCCCCTGTATGGCCGTTTGTTAAAGCTGAGCTTGAAGCGTGTTTGGCTACAATTTCTATCTGTGTATAATGTCATGGTTATGAGAGGCTTATGACGTCTGTGTATAATGTCATGGTTATGAGAGGCTTATGAAGCCTGTGTGTAATGTCATGGTTATGAGAGGCTTATGAAGCGTGTGTATGATGTCATGGTTATGAGAGGCTTATGAAGTCTGTGTATAATGTCATGGTTATGAGAGGCTTATGAAGCGTGTGTATGATGTCATGGTTATGAGAGGCTTATGAAGTCTGTGTGTAATGTCATGGTTATGAGAGGCTTATGAAGCGTGTGTGTAATGTCATGGTTATGAGAGGCTTATGAAGCGTGTGTATGATGTCATGGTTATGAGAGGCTTATGAAGCGTGTGTATGATGTCATGGTTATGAGAGGCTTATGAAGTCTGTGTATAATGTCATGGTTATGAGAGGCTTATGAAACATGTGTGTAATGTCATGGTTATGAGAGGCTTATGAAGTCTGTGTATAATGTCATGGTTATGAGAGGCTTATGAAGCCTGTGTGTAATGTCATGGTTATGAGAGGCTTATGAAGCGTGTGTATAATGTCATTGTTATGAGAGGCTTATGAAGCGTGTGTATGATGTCATGGTTATGAGAGGCTTATGAAGCGTGTGTATACTGTCATTGTTATGAGAGGCTTATGAAGCGTGTGTATGATGTCATGGTTATGAGAGGCTTATGAAGCGTGTGTGTAATGTCATGGATATGAGAGGCTTATGAAATCTGTGTATAATGTCATGGTTATGAGAGGCTTATGAAGCGTGTGTATACTGTCATGGTTATGAGAGGCTTATGAAGCCTGTTTGTAATGTCATGGTTATGAGAGGCTTATGAAGCGTGTGTATAATGTCATGGTTATGAGAGGCTTATGAAGCGTGTGTGTAATGTCATGGTTATGAGAGGCTTATGAAGCGTGTGTGTAATGTCATGGTTATGAGAGGCTTATGAAGCGTGTGTATAATGTCATGGTTATGAGAGGCTTATGAAGCGTGTGTGTAATGTCATGGTTATGAGAGGCTTATGAAGCGTGTGTATAATGTCATGGTTATGAGAGGCTTATGAAGCGTGTTGTGTAATGTCATGGTTATGAGAGGCTTATGAAGCGTGTGTATAATGTCATGGTTATGAGAGGCTTATGAAGCGTGTGTGTAATGTCATGGTTATGAGAGGCTTATGAAGCGTGTGTGTAATGTCATGGTTATGAGAGGCTTATGAAGCGTGTGTATAATGTCATGGTTATGAGAGGCTTATGAAGTGTGTGTGTAATGTCATGGTTATGAGAGGCTTATGAAGCGTGTGTATAATGTCATGGTTATGAGAGGCTTATGAAGCGTGTTGTCCTCCTGTAGCCGGTGTTCCTCAACGAGATTCTAGTGAAGCTGCCTGACTCCTCCAGTGAAGAGCCCTTCTTCCACATCTCCAACATAGACAGAGTCTACAGCCTCAAAACAGAGAACATCAATGAGAGGTGTACACACACACACACACACACACACACACACACACTCACACACACATCTAACACAAACTTACTGACACACACACACACACACACACACACACATCTCACACAAACTTACTGACACACAGTCACACACACATCTCACACAAACTTACTGACACACACACACACACATCTCTCACACACACACACGCACAAACACAAATGCAGTTACACATGCCACACACACTTCTATGCAGGCAGTCACACATTCTGTTGTCCTTGCTCACGGTGTGTTGTCCGTTCTGCAGGACGGCCTGGGTCCAGAAGATCAAGGCTGCGTGTGAGGACTTCTTCCAGATGGACAAGAAGAAGAGAGCAAAGGCCTACCAAGGTAGGTAGGCCTCCACACACACACACACACACACACACACACACACACACACACACACACACACACACACACACACACACACACACACACACACACACACACAAACACACACCAATAGTAAAATCAGTAGTCCTAGTAATATTCTGACTCCTCCCCCTGTGTATTCTGACTCCTCCCCCTGTGTATTCTGACTCCTCCTCCTGTGCGGCAGGGTAGCCTAGTGGTTAGAGCGTTGGACTAGTAACTGAAAGGTTGCAAGTTCAAATCCCCGACCTGACTAGGTACAAATCTGTCGTTCTGCACCTGAACAAGGCAGTTAACCCACTGTTCCTAGGCCGTCATTGAAAATAAGAATTTGTTCTTAACTAACTTGCCTAGTTAAATAAAGTTAAATAAAAAAATAAAAATTCTCACCCCTTCTCCTCTGTATTCTGACTCCTCCCCCTGTCTATTATGACTCCTCCCCCTGTGTATTCTGACTCCTCCTCATGTGTATTCTGACTCCTCCTCCTCTGTATTCTGACTCCTCCTCTGTTTTTTCACCCCTCCCCCTGTGTATTCTGATTCCTCGTCCTGTGTATTCTGACCCCTCCTCTGTATTCTCACCCCTCCTACTGTGTATTCTGACCCCTCCTCTGTATTCTCACCCCTCCTCCTGTGTATTCTGACTCCTCCTGTGTATTCTGACTCCTCCTGTGTATTCTGTATGTCTACAGCTCGTTCTCTGAAAGCCAGTGGAATCGGCCGTCTGTTAGTCACCGTCCTGGAGGCCACTGAACTGAAGTCCTGCAAACCCAACGGTGAGGCTTGTACGCATCATGCAGTACATGGTTTACCCACACAGCACACGTGAACTAGTACCATCTGACCACACCATGAATGTTTCCATTGTAACACTGTAACTCTTGTACAGACTGTTCACCTTTTGAGCACTGGTATGTAATAAAAACCTTCTCCTTTCACCTCCTCCTCCTTGTCCTCCCCCTAATCCTCCCCCTCCTCCTCCCCACCTCCTTCTTCCGTCTCCTCCTTATCCTCCCCTAATCCTCCCCCTCATCCTCCCCTCCCAACTCTCCTCCTCCCCACTAGGTAAGAGTAACCCTTACTGTGAGGTGACCATGGGAACTCAGAACTATACCTCCAAGACTCTGAGTGACACAGTCAACCCCAAGTGGAACTTTAACTGTCAGTTCAACATCAGAGACCTGTACCAGGAAGTGCTCTGTATCACCATCTTCCAGAGGGACCAGTTCTCCCCTGACGGTCAGCACACACTCACACACACAGTCTTGTACAGCTAACCTTGTGGGGGGGGACACAATTCAGTCCCATTCAAAATCCTATTTTCCCTAACCCCTAACCCGTACTCTTACCCTAACCCAAAAACATAACCTTAAACCTAACCCCAAAACATAACCTTAAACCTAACCCCAAAACATAACCTTAAACCTAACCCCAAAACATAACCTTAAACCTAACCCCAAAACATAACCTTAAACCTAACCCAAGCTCCTAACCCTTAACGTGATTCTAACCCCAACACTAATTCTAACCATAAACCCCCTAGAAATAGCATTTGACCTCATGGGGACTAACAAAATGTCCCCAGTTGGTCAAATTTTTGTTTGTTTTCTATTCTTGTGGGAACTTCTGGCCCCTACAAGAATAGTTAAACACGTCCACACACACACGTCCACACACACACACACACACACACACACACACACACACACACACACACACACACACACACACACACACACACACACACACACACACACACACACACACACACACACACACACACACACACACACACACACACACACACACACACACACACACACACACAGAGGAATCATGACACTACATTCAGACTACATTCAGACAACTGCCAGATCTTACAATACCTGGATAGGTGTTAACATGTCAGCTAACCACATCATATGATATAGCAATCCGATGCCTGACTGTGCACTCCATGGCGTGGGACGTAACCATTGATTGGTGCAATTCAAGTGCAATTCAAGTCTGCAATCTAGTAGGCCTGGAACACAACCTCTATCTATGGGTAATGTGTCAGACGACTAACTAGTCTCTCAGACAGCTAACTAGTCTCTCAGACAGCTAACTAGTCTCTCAGACAGCTAACTAGTCTCTCATTCAGCTAACTAGTCTCTCAGACGGCTAACTAGTCTCTCAATTCAGCTAACTAGTCTCTCAGATGGCTAGCTAGTCTCTCAGATGGCTAACTAGTCTCTCTTCTCGGCCATTACCCAGACATCCTGGGTCGTACGGAGGTTCCCGTGGCAACCATAAAGGAGTTGGAGAACAAGGGGCTGGTGATGCGCCGCTTGCTGCTCCACGAGGTCCCAACTGGAGAGGTGTGTGTCCGCCTCGACCTGCAGCTCTTCCAAAACAGTGAATCCAAATAAGGACATCCTGGCCAACACTGGAAGCCCAAATAAGGACATCTTGACCTGCAGCCACATGGGGAGGGGAGGGACTTGTTATAAATTGTATCTAATTGCTGGTCTAGGGTCAGAAACTTATTAATCCTGTTAATGATTAAGGTTGGGATCTGGGGTTGGGCCAGGGCTAACTTTTACCTGGAGCTGCAATGGGAAACACTGATGAGGTGATGGGAACCCTCCCTCCTCGTCTGAGGTCAGACCGTCCTTAGCAATGATCTGAGGACAGCTTAGTCTTTTAGGACAGTTTACCCTGACTGGTGGTGAGCAGGGTTGGGTTAGTGTAAAGCTGATCCTAGATCTGCGTTTAGGAGCAGCTTCTAACAGTAGTTGTTCTACTTGTACCAGCACTAACACTGATGGCCTGCCTATGCTCTCCTCTGCTACACACCGGCTCTCATTCTGCCAAGTTTTTCTTTTGTGAACTCAACCCAGGCCAATGTTGGATGAAACTATTTATTTAGTGAAGGATCGTCTTAACTCTATATTTGTTCAAGCTAAGATGTTGTTTGGGAAGGTAAAATACCAGGTCAAATGGGGAGAGACGTTAGGAAAGTGTGGTGTTTCCTGCCATGGATGGGTCCTCACGTCCAGCGATAAACTCAGGACTTCCCTGCTGGGCGTTTATATTACTGCATCATAACCAGCTGCTTTTCTTTTATCTCAATCTGTTTTCTCTTTTAACTGCCGGAACATCTGCAGAGGATCTTTAGGATACTGTGGTGGCATAGATCTCCTGATTAACGCTAGTTTTAAAACCAACTCTCTTTCTTTGCAGTATAAATGTTCTGTCGACCTTTTAAGGAGATCTTGTTCTTTAGTGGTGGTGTTGTTGCCTCAGAAATACTGTAAAAGGAAAAAGCATCTTTAGTTGATTCCACTCCTGGGCCCATATTCATAAAGAGGTTCAGAGTAGGAGTGCCGCAACAAGTGCATTAGATCATAGTGAATAAGATGATATGGACAGAGGGGACCTGATCCTAGATCCTAGCCTGGTCCCAGATCTGTTTGGGCTTTTGCCTACTCCGATGTCATTGTCAAGTCAGACTTCATGTTCTGCATGACGATTCCATAAGGAGTTGGCCAGAGAGCAGTAACAGACGAGGTTGAACTGAGGTATTCGTTGAGGTTGAACTGTAAGTCCTGTGGTGTCAATAACTCTATGTATTGATTTACTGTGCTAACAAGAGTGCATCCTACATTACTGCCTGATATGCAGTGTGTTCACAATGGGCACAGCACTCACTGATTCTGGCTTCTATCAGGATAATAAAAGGTGTTTAAAACAAACTGGCTAAGCGTGTTACATTTTATTTTGTTGCATAGCAGTAGTAATACTAGTAGGTTAGTTTAGTGGTTTGAGTCATGACATGTTGAGGCATGTTTTAGTCTACATTTGGGGCAATATTTCCAAAGAACCACAATGCATTAATCATCAGTATCTGCTGTGCCTCTAATGCACAGGTAGGCCTACACCAGAACAGGAAGTCTGTGCCTCTGATGCACAGGTAGGCCTACACCAGAGCAGGAAGTCTGTGCCTCTGATGTACAGGTAGGCCTACACCAGAGCAGGAAGTCTGTGCCTCTGATGCACAGGTAGGCCTAAACCAGAACAGGAAGTCTGTGCCTCTGATGCACAGGTAGGCCTACACCAGAACAGGAAGTCTGTGCCTCTGATGCACAGGTAGGCCTACACCAGAGCAGGAAGTCTGTGCCTCTGATGCACAGGTAGGCCTACACCAGAACAGGAAGTCTGTGCCTCTGATGCACAGGTAGGCCTACACCAGAACAGGAAGTCTGTGCCTCTGATGCACAGGTAGGCCTACACCAGAACAGGAAGTCTGTGCCTCTGATGCACAGGTAGGCCTACACCAGAACAGGAAGTCTGTGCCTCTGATGCACAGGTAGGCCTACACCAGAGCAGGAAGTCTGTGCCTCTGATGCACAGGTAGACCTACACCAGAACAGGAAGTCTGTGCCTCTGATGCACAGGTAGGCCTACACCAGAGCAGGAAGTCTGTGCCTCTGATGCACAGGTAGGCCTACACCAGAACAGGAAGTATGTGCCTCTGATGCACAGGTAGGCCTACACCAGAACAGGAAGTCTGTGCCTCTGATGCACAGGTAGGCCTACACCAGAACAGGAAGTCTGTGCCTCTGATGCACAGGTAGGCCTACACCAGAACAGGAAGTCTGTGCCTCTGATGCACAGGTAGGCCTACACCAGAACAGGAAGTCTGTGCCTCTGATGCACAGGTAGGCCTACACCAGAACAGGAAGTCTGTGCCTCTGATGCACAGGTAGGCCTACACCAGAACAGGAAGTGTGTGGGGGTGTTCACTTGTTGTAATGGGTCTAGCCTACTGTTGGGAAAATAAACTTTTTTCCACACAAACTTGTTTGATGAGCTTTTGAGGGCTTCAGAGAAACAGTTTTTTTTTTTTTTTTTTTTTTTTTTTTTTTTTTTTTCTTTGGGGTGGATCAGCTTAATATTGCGGAAAGAATGTTGCTTCCAATGTAATTGTCTGCATCATTTCCAATCCCCCATATTTTTTTGGGTAAATATATATATCCATACACGCATGCATACATATATACATATATACATACACATACCTATATAGACATACATACTTTTTTAAAGAATATACCTTTATTATTATTCCCCGCAACCCTACCACCGCTCCCCCAATTGGAGTAAACTAATAAACACTTCTGCTTTTACCTTCAATTTATACATCTTATACCTATTTTACAGACACAGACTACTTTATAATAGTTCTCTCTTGTTTGTTCTTAGTCCTTCCTCTATTTCTGTTGTCCATCCAATTTTATTTCCACTTGTAACTGTGCTATTTCACAAAAGCTCCGCACCTATACACATTTCACATTTCAGAGAAACTGTTAATCCCTGGTGTTGATTTGGTTATGAGAAATGTAAAGTATTAATCCTTGTGTATTAGTAGGATGAGCTGTTTGCGAGCGGCAACATAAACCTGTTTTGGTGTTTTTCTCTGCCTCCTATGACGTGCCAAATGCCAAATCATAAGAAACAATGTGTTGTTACACAATATAAAATAATAAAAAACATTGACAGATTATGAGAATACATTGCATAAAGGATGCAATACCCTCCCGAAAAGAAAAAAATCCTAAACATACACTGCTGCCATAATGTACAATACGATCATAACTTAAACTGATGAACTCCATAAAGAAAACAGCCCAGCAATTCAATGAATTCAAAGTCATGTTTATACAATCATTTTCATTCTTAAAAAAAATCCCATCACATTGCTCTGTTAACATTATTTCAACACCGTTATTTCTTAAATTGTTTTAAGTGGCGCAAAGGGACTGCAACAGGGAGAGCGATGGGAAGACCCGATTCTAAATCCTTTCGGAGTTTACCTTTCATGTAAAACAAGGTTTTCGAACATTACACTGGACAGTTTCACCGACGTTGCATGTAATGTTACTCGACAGTCCCCTGATTTAACGTGCAAAGCGTTGCCCGACAGAGCCTCAATAGAAGAGAGGGGCTAAAGGAACGGGGGGGGGGGGGGGGGGGGGGGGTTGTCTTTTGATGCCGTGCATCATCCATTATTCAGGTGTGGTGACTCCTCTGTGTCCCCCGCTGGTGACTCCTCTGTGTCCCCCGCTCCAGACCACATGCAGACAGAAACACACACAGGCACGCATCAGTTCTCCGGCTACAAAAACAACAGCTGTTTGATTAGCACCACAAGTATATAAAGTTCTACCTTCACATTATGCTGCAGCTCTTGAATAATGATTCCCTCCAAGGACAAGTGTTTATGTGCTACTTTACTTAATATCTGTTGTTCCTGGAACATTTGGAAGTGTCTCGCTTTGAACTCTTCTATAAAAGGAGCGCTGGGTACATTTTCAAATAAGTGCAGTGCCTTCGGGAAAGTATTCAGACCCCTTGACTTTTTCCACATTTTTGTTAGGTTAAAGCCTTATTCTAAAATTGATTCAATTGTTTTTTTCCACTTATCAAATCTACACACAATACCCTATAATGACAAAGAAAAAACAGTTTTTTGAAATTTTTGCTAAATTAATAAAATAAAAAATGGATATTATATTTACATAAGTATTCAGACCCTTTACTCAGTACTTTGAAGCACATTTGGCAACGATTACAGCCTCGGGTCTTCTTGGGTATAACGCTACAACCTTTGCACACCTGTATTTGGGGAGTTTCTCCCATTCTTCTCTGCAGATCCTCTCAAGCTCTGTCAGGTTGGATGGGGAGCATTGCTGCACAGCTATTTTTACGTCTCTCCAGAGATGTTCGATCGGGTTCAAGTCTGGGCTCTGGCTGGGCAACTCAAGGACATTCATGGCTTGGTTTTTGCTCTGACATGCACTGTTAATTGTGGGACCTTATAAAGACAGGTGTGTGCCTTTCCAAATCATGTCCAATCAATTGAATTTACCACTGGTGGACTCCAATCAAGTTGTGGAAACATCTCTAGGATGATCAATGGAAACAGGATGCACCTGAGCTCAATTTTGAGTCTCATAGTAATGGGTCTGAATATTTATGTAAATTAGGCAAAAAATTCTACAAACCTGTTTTTGCTTTGTCATTATGGGTTATTGTGTGTGTAGACTGCTGGGGATTTGTTTAACTTAATACATTTTAGAATAAGGCTGTAACGTAACATTTTGAAAAAGTCATGGGGTCTGAGTACTTTCCGAAGGCACTGTATGTGCAAGTCATACATTAAGATTAGTCTTCTTTCTCTCTCACACATTTTCTTCTCAAGATTCCTTATTCTTATTTAAAAACCAAAGAGATGAATAAGTAGAACTCTGTTACAGAAAAATGATGGCTACTAGCGCTTCTGGAATCAATAACTGTATCAGTCCATTGTGTTGTTTGATTTCGTTGATAACATTTTGGAACAACTTTTACAATACAGTGTGATGTCTTGCAGATGTTTATAGAGTGAAGGGGAGTTCCTCAAGATCTTCATGTATTTGTCAACTGATTTCAACTTCTGGACACCTAATAATTTATTCAAGCATAAAAAACATGATCTGTCTCCTACACATAACATGAGATTGTCCTCTACAATAAATTTAAAAAATACTGTACAGGACTGTTTGGCGTCTTCCTTTAGAACATTTGGGAAAAATAACCCCCAATATTTCCAGCACAAAGGCTGTGTCATGGTCATTCTGGTACAAAATGGCAGCCATGCCAGAGAATTTAATGTTCATTTCTCTACCATAAGCCGCCTTCAATGTCGTTTTCGAGAATTTGGCAGTACGTTCAACCGGCCTCACAACCGTAGACCACGTGTAACCACGCCAGCCCAGGACCTCCACATGCGGCTTCATCACCTGCAGGATCTTCTGAAACCATCCACCCGGATAGCTGATGAAACTGAGGTGTATTTCTGTCTGTAATAAAGCCCTTTTTTGGGTGAAAACTCATTCTGATTGGCTCCCTAGTGGGTGGGCCTATGCCCTCCCAGGCCAACCCATGGCTGCGCCCCCTGCCCAGTCATGTGAAATCCATAGATTAGGGTCCAATTAAAATTATTTCAATGGACTGATTTCCTTCTATGAACTGTAACTCAGTAAAATCGTTGAAATTGTTGCATGTTTATATTATTTCAGTATAGTTCTTTATGGATCATGTCCAGTGTGCTACATCATTGGTTCCGTTCCAAAACCTTTTCCAACTGTGACCCAAACCACATCCTTTAGTGAGCACTTGGGTGTCCAGTTCGTCTCTCGGATCACGTGTTCTTGAGACGTCAACACATGGTTTTGAGAGACGGTGATGATAGTAGCGTATATATTTTCACAGACTTGTGTTTTAATGATGATAAATCTCTGTATAATGTGCAGTATCTTTGTGGACATCCAGTGTGAATATATGTCATTTAGCTGATGCCTTTATCCGTAACATATATTTTAGATATGGGTGGTCCCGGGAATCAAACCCACTATCCTGACATTGCAATCGCCGTGCCAACTGAGCTAAAGAGGACTACCACGAAGATGACTAATAATCGTCTTGTTTTTTATTCTCCTTCCTCCTGTCTTTGTTTCTTTGTTAGTACTTTTATTAGGTTATTTTATGATGTGAAGCACTTTGTTACTTGTACTGAAAATAAATCAAGTTATTATTATGAGTATTGTAATAGTAATAGTCATCTGTCGACACTGGTCTCAGCCAGCCTGTTGTTCATGATGCCCAGCGCCCCCACTCCTCCAGAAAATCCATTTGGTCTGTTTTGGTTGGAGACGGACGGTCGAGAGATCCCATTAGTTGCTGCCTCCGACAGCTGCTTCTGCATCAGTGCCAGGTTCACCTGCAGAGGAGAGAAGAGGTTCACGTGGTACTTTAATAACTATAATGAACAAAAATATAAATGCAACAGTTTAAAAGATTTTACTGTGTTACGGTACTTATAAGGACATCAGTCAATTGAAATGAATTCATTAGTCCCTAATCAAATACAATTTTATTGGTCACATACACATGGTTAGATGTTAATGCAGGTGTAGCGAAATGCTTGCATGGATTTCACATGACTGGGAATACGTGTATGCATCTGTTGGTCACAGATACCTTAAAAAAAAAGTTGGAGTGTGGATCAGAAAACCAGTCAGTATCTGGTGTGACCACCATTTGACTCATGCAGCGTGGCACATCTCCTTCACATAGAGTTGATCAGGCTGTTGATTGTGGCCTGTGGAATGTTGCCCCACTCTTCAATGGCTGTGCGAAGTTGATGGATATTGGCGGGAACTGAAACACGCTGTCATACACGTCGGTCCAGAGCATCCCTAACCTGCTCGATAGGTGACATGTCTGGTGAGTATGCAGGCCATGGAAGAACTGGGACATTTTCAGCTTCCACTAATTGTGTACAGATCCTTGCGACATGGGGTCGTTCATTATCATGCGGTGATTGTGGCAGATGAATGGCACAACAATGGGCCTCAGGATCTCGTCACAGTATCTCTGCATTCAAATTGCCATCGATAAAATGCAATTGTGTTTATTGTCCGTAGCTTATGCCTGCCCAATACCATAACCCCACCATGGGGCACTCTGTTCACAACGTTGATATCAGCAAACCGCTCGCCCACACAACGCCATACACGTGGTCTGGGTTCTGAGGCTTGTTGGACATACTGACAAATTCTTTAAAATGGCATTGGAGGCGGCTTATGGTAAAGAAATGACGAATTAAATTATCTGGCAAAAGCTCTGGTGGACATTCCTGCAGTCAGCATGCCAATTGCACTCTCCCTCAAAACTCAAGACATCTATGGCATTGTGTTGTGTGAAAACAGTGCACATTTTAGAGTGGACTTTTATTGTCCACAGAACAAGATGAACATGTGTAATGATCATGATGTTTAATCAGCTTCTTGATATGCCACACCTGTCAGGTGGATGTATTATCTTGGCAAAGGAGAAATGCTCACTAACAGAAATGTAAACAAATTTGTTCACAAAATGTTAGAGAAATAAGCTTTTTGTGCATATGGAACATTTCTGGGATCTTTTATTTCAGCTCATGAAACATGGGACCAACACTTTACACGTTGCTTTGATATTTGTGTTCAATGTAGATAAAAGATAAGACAAAGTCTGTTAACTCAGGGCTAAAATCTCATGTTATTTGATCAGATTCTGAATTACGGTACCATTTCTGTTTATGTAGTCTCTCCTCTCTAGATAATAAATCCTCATAGATGTTTAGAAACAAGATGTACAACATACCTGCTTTAAAGGTAGACTCAGCGAGATGAAGTTGCAGCACTGCAGATATTGATATGAGATGCAACACTGCTCTCACAGTCACACAGAGTAGTCTATCATGAGCAAGGGTGCGCTTTCAGGCTGCTACAACACAATATCTACGGGACCAAAACACCTGAGAAGTTTAGCCTCGCGCTTCAACACTATTAGTTATTGCGGATATTTACCCAATATTGTATTGACATTGTACGTGCAACGTCGTCTCGGCTGAGTGTACCTTTAAGCGTTACCAAACTTTTCTGTCTCTTTGGACAATTAAATCAGCTTCCTGTCTCTTTGGACAGTTAAATCAGCTTCCTGTCTCTTTGGACAGTTAAATCAGCTTCCTGTCCCTTTGGACAGTTAAATTAGTTTTCTGTCTCTTTGGACAGTTAAATCAGTTCCTGTCTTTTTGGACAGTTAAATCAGCTTCCTGTCCCTTTGGACAGTTAAATTAGTTTTCTGTCTCTTTGGACAGTTAAATCAGTTCCTGTCTCTTTGGACAGTTAAATCAGCTTCCTGTCTCTTTGGACAGTTAAATCAGCTTCCTGTCTCTTTGGACAGTTAATTCAGCTTAGAGTTAGGATCTCCAAACTGCTTGCTTACCAAAAGGATATACAAAAATATATTTTCAACAACATAGACAATAGATGGCACATTCCATATATTACACGACAACATCACTAACCAACATGAATTGGGTGCAGTCTGAAACTTTGATTTAAATTTGTCCGTTTCAATTCATGGCCACACCAGGTGCTACTAGATACTGTAAATACAGTGAATAACCCCCCCCCCCCCCCCCCCCCCCATTTATAAACAGGGGCTTCTGACTAGAAATGAAACTAACAGAGTGAACCTTAACCATGCTTTTTACCCGGGACATTCACCTTATTGGTCGCCAGTAAGTCCCTCATGGAGATCATCTCCCCAGACATCCGCCGGCCTCCATCCGTCTCGCTCTCGTTCACTGCGTCCGTTTCTATGGAGACAGTCCGCCGCGCCCGGGGGTGTCCATGTCCAGTGCTGCTGGGCATCACGGCGTTCCGGCGCGGCCGGAGTCTCTTCCCGATCCCGGCGGAGCAGCAGCGGCAGCAGCCTCGGCAGCAGAGAATGCCCAGCTTTCTCAGCAGCCAGTTAAGAGTCTGCTTGAGTTTTGGGAAAATGAAACTTTGAAATTCAGAGACATGAATTAATAATAGTAGTAAAACACCCACATACCTAGAGGAAGAAGCCGGTTTGTGTGTACTACAGGAGTCTGCTGAGCCCGGCCTCCCCAATTAAGGTGCCACCAACCTCGTGTGTGTGTGTGTGTGTGTGTGTGTGTGTGTGTGTGTGTGTGTGTGTGTGTGTGTGTGTGTGTGTGTGTGTGTGTGTGTGTGTGTGTGTGTGTGTGTGTGTGTGTGTGTGTGTGTGTGTGTGTGTGTGTGGAAGAGGAAGGAGAGCAAGAGAGAGAGCGAGCCAGTAGACCGAGGAAAGGACAGAGAATGGACAATTAGAGCTCGCCATCTTGCACTGAATGTGTGTGCATAAAACAAATATAGCTACATAAAAACATCACCTGCTTGATGACGATGGATATGACGTTGAACAGCGAGTAGATACAGCAGACACCCATCAATATAAACAGGAAGTTCCCCAGTCTGTAGGCTGTCTGGTTCCTATCGTACGAAACCCTCTGGCTGCTCACCATGTCCCCGAACCCGATGGTGCTAAACGCCACAAAACAGAAGTACAACGAATCCAGATATCCCCAGCCCTCTGCCGCCGAATACATGGCCGAGGCACAGCAGGAGATCACCACAGCGGCTACGCAGAGAATTAGCATCACATAGTACACTGAAGGCTTCCATCCAGCCAAAATGTCCCCGTCTCTATCTCTGGATCCTGGCAGTGATGCCTCCCTGCGGCCATCGTGGGGCACGACGCCCTGGCGCTGATGCTGCAGCTCGTGGCACGACTTGAGGACGAAGGCCAGCACCGTGATGATACGCTCCAGGAAGAGGTTGAAGAAGAGGATGGTAGAGGCGCAGCCGATCAGGCCGTAGAAGATGAGGAAGACTTTGCCGCTGACCGTGGCCGGGGTGGTCATGCCAAATCCTGACCCGGAGAGAGAAGGGGAGGGGGACAGAGGGATGGGAGGCGGGGGAGAGAGAGAGAGGGGAGGGACGAGAGAGAGAGAGAAAGAGACACATTTCCCTCAGATTACAGACCCACAAAGAATTCGAAAACAAATCCAATTTTGATAAACTCCCATATCTATTGGGTGAAATACCACAGTGTGACATCACAGCAGCAAGATTTGTGACCTGTTGCCACAAGAAAAGGGCAACCAGTGAAGAAAAAACACCATTGTAAATACAACCTATATTTATGTTTATTTATTTTCGCTTTTATACTTTAACTATTTGTACATCGTTACAACACTGTATATAGACAATATGACATTTGAAATGTCTTTATTCTTTTGGAACTTTTGTGAGTGTAATGTTTACTGTTAATTTCACTTTTGTTTATGATCTGTTTCACTTGCTTTGGAAATATAAACATATGTTTCCCATGCCAATAAAGCCCCTTAAATTGAAATTGAATTGAAAGAAAAATGATGAGAGTATAATTACTTAACATTACCTAACCCCCTCTCCCTGTCTGTCTGTTCCTAAAAAGCCCACTCATGCATCCCTCGTTCACTTCCAAGGTAAAGGAGAATAAAGTAAACCAGGTTGCCATAGGTGACGATGTCTCTTAATACTTCAATTTTTTTTCTAAGCATCTGTCTCTTCCTCTCTCTCATTCCTCGCTCCTCTTCTCCTTACCCTGGAGTGAAATGATAATTTAGTGACGGGGGTTTTCATTACCATTCTCACAGATGTGCTCCTCGGAGATGAAAGAGAAGTCTCTAAAACAACTTCTCCTTCAGAAAGAAAGACCCAGAGCAACTGAACATGCTTGAGACTAGGCTACTGGAGGGAAGGGAAAATAGATGCTTGAGACTAGGCTACTGGAGGGAAGGGAAAATAGATGCTTGAGACTAGGCTACTGGAGGGAGGGAAAATAGATGCTTGCTGCAGGAATGGCTTTATTGGCTTCTGTTTGTGTGTCTCACCTTTAATTATCTTATATGTTGACGGCGGTATACCATATAGCCTTTACCCTATAGCCTATACCCTATAGCCTTTACCCTATAGCCTATACCATATAGCCTTTACCCTATAGCCTTTACCCTATAACCTTTACCCTATAGCCTATACCATATAGCCTTTACCCTATAGCCTTTACCCTATAGCCTTTACCCTATAGCCTATACCCTATAGCCTTTACCCTATAACCTTTACCCTATAGCCTATACTCTATAGCCTATACCATATAACCTTTACCCTATAGCCTATACCATATAACCTTTACCCTATAGCCTATACCATATAGCCTTTACCCTATAGCCTTTACCATATAGCCTATACCATATAGCCTTTACCCTATAACCTTTACCCTATAGCCTATACCATATAACCTTTACCCTATAGCCTATACCATATAACCTTTACCCTATAGCCTATACCATATAACCTTTACCCTATAGCCTATACCATATAGCCTTTACCCTATAGCCTTTACCATATAGCCTATACCATATAGCCTTTACCCTATAACCTTTACCATATAGCCTATACCCTATAGCCTTTACCCTATAACCTTTACCCTATAGCCTATACTCTATAGCCTATACCATATAACCTTTACCCTATAGCCTATACCATATAGCCTATACCATATAGCCTTTCCCATATAGCCTTTACCCTATAGCCTATACCATATAACCTTTACCATATAGCCTATACTCTATAGCCTATACCATATAACCTTTACCCTATAGCCTATACCATATAGCCTATACCATATAGCCTTTCCCATATAGCCTTTACCCTATAGCCTATACCATATAACCTTTACCCTATAGCCTATACTCTATAGCCTATACCATATAACCTTTACCCTATAGCCTATACCATATAGCCTTTACCCTATAGCCTATACCCTATAGCCTATACCATATAGCCTTTACCCTATAGCCTTTACCCTATAGCCTATACCATATAGCCTATACCATATAGCCTTTCCCATATAGCCTTTACCCTATAGCCTATACCATATAACCTTTACCATATAGCCTATACCCTATAGCCTATACCATATAGCCTTTCCCATATAGCCTTTACCCTATAGCCTATACCATATATCCTATACCATATAGCCTTTACCCTACAGCCTATACCATATAGCCTTTACCCTACAGCCTATACCATATTGCCTTTACCCAGTACCATTTCAAATAGCCCATGGTCCCTGACAAATCAATTCAAACCAGTAACATAATAAAAACATTCATATACAGTTGATATTATTTTGTTGTTTTGTCGGGTCTCTGAAAACAAAATATAGTTTTTTGCAGCAATAGAAAATGTTTGTTATTGACTTATCTAATTAATAAGATTATGACAAGATCCCACAAAACAGTATGCATTGTCCTTCAGCTGTGACCATGGGGATAGAGTTCCTCCATCCTTGACCATGGGGATAGAGTTCCTCCAGCCTTGACCATGGGGATAGAGTTCCTCCAGCCTTGACCATGGGGATAGAGTTCCTCCATCCTTGACCATGGGGATAGAGTTCCTCCATCCTTGACCATGGGGATAGAGTTCCTCCAGCCTTGACCATGGGGATAGAGTTCCTCCAGCCTTGACCATGGGGATAGAGTTCCTCCAGCCTTGACCATGGGGATAGAGTTCCTCCATCCTTGACCATGGGGATAGAGTTCCTCCATCCTTGACCATGGGGATAGAGTTCCTCCAGCCTTGACCATGGGGATAGAGTTCCTCCATCCTTGACCATGGGGATAGAGTTCCTCCATCCTTGACCATGGGGATATAGTTCCTCCAGCCTTGACCATGGGGATAGAGTTCCTCCATCCTTGACCATGGGGATATAGTTCCTCCATCCTTGACCATGGGGATAGAGTTCCTCCATCCTTGACCATGGGGATAGAGTTCCTCCATCCTTGACCATGGGGATAGAGTTCCTCCATCCTTGACCATGGGGATAGAGTTCCTCCATCCTTGACCATGGGGATAGAGTTCCTCCATCCTTGACCATGGGGATAGAGTTCCTCCATCCTTGACCATGGGGATAGAGTTCCTCCAGCCTTGACCATGGGGATAGAGTTCCTCCATCCTTGACCATGGGGATAGAGTTCCTCCAGCCTTGACCATGGGGATAGAGTTCCTCCATCCTTGACCATGGGGATAGAGTTCCTCCATCCTTGACCATGGGGATAGAGTTCCTCCAGCCTTGACCATGGGGATAGAGTTCCTCCATCCTTGACCATGGGGATAGAGTTCCTCCAGCCTTGACCATGGGGATAGAGTTCCATAAAATTGAGAAGCTTGTCATTTTCACTAAACCTTAGTGTTCAGAAAAGAGCGGTATGTTTTATCCCATACTGTGCAAATCACCTTAGTGCATCAACACAATTTCAAACCTCTGGCTGTATCATCTGCCTCCCCTGGGTTGTATCTCTGTGATGCATACACTCTGTCAAGAAAATATGGACGCCAGGAGGGAGGCAATGTCCTTAATAAACTGTAGTAGATTTGTAATGGTTGACAGCCTTCTGGAAACAACAACAGTAAAAACAAGAAAAATAAATATCTACAATGAAAATAAATAACCTGAATAATTAATAGCCAGTTTTGGCAAAACTGAAGTCACTTTTCATTAGTTATTTGATGTTCAAATTCATCCACCTTGATTAGACTATACTTTATAGCCTATTATATCGCAAGCCTGCCTACTCATTTCTTTCCAAATACATTCAGTATTAAGATCTCACTCTCTCATTGTTAAAGATCAAAGGGTTATTTGGTTCATCAGTTTGTCAAGATGTCACAGTCTTCATATAATTTGAAGTGCAATTAATTTCCTGAATTATAACAAAACGGACGCATTTTTTAAAAAGGTATGCAAAAAAGATATATAAAATGTTATTGTCATCTTATCCCTGCGTTATTGCGCGTAAACGCGAAACAGATCTATGGCACCAATTCTAAATTATTCAAATGGTGCATTTAGATTAAAAGTGATACATTTCGCAGTACACCACAATCTTTTCTGAACCTTCTGTCTTTGTTTCTGAGCTTACCTATGGTCGACACAACGGTCCCCACGAAGTAAAAAGCGCCGGTAAAATCCCAGCGAGGTCTGAGTGTATCCACGCGGATACCGGCGACGTTCGCCTCCTCGTAGAGCCGGAGAAAGGTCTCCAAATCGGTCCGGGTGAGGTTGTGCTTATGGGTGAAGTTCTCGAAGCGCTGCGCCCACCGCTCTTTGGCCTGCCGCTCCTTCGGTTGTTCCAACGCGGAGAACACCGCAGCGCCGCACAGCAGATACAGCATGATCAGCACCGCCAGCATCAGGCACCGCGCGTTATCATCGTTCATCGCGCCGAAGCAGCAGCCTCTCCGGCAAGCCATTACGGCGGCAGAGAGGACACGGAGGACCCGGGGAGAAGGATCCTCTGCGTCCTCTCAGATAAAAGCTAACATGAAAGCCTTCCAGATAAGTCAGTATGTATAGTTCGATATTTAGACACAAGTGCCATAACTGCTGGGAATGTTTAATTGACAAAGATACCAGGTTACCTCGGGCTCACACCCTACCATCCACATGTTTTATGAACACATCTTAAAATAAATAAATAAATTAAAGTTGCTTGTGCGTCATAGATTTCCTTAGAAGTGCCGATAACTCTAGTGGGAACTGTAGTTGATTGATTCTCGCATGCGTAATGCAAAACAATTCCCGAAAAATATCCCTAAACTGATTGGAACAGCCTTCATCATGTATGTCCTGATTATCCTCGAGGCAGTTGCAGGGGAAGGGTGAGCTCAGCTTCGCAGTGCACTCTACTCCCTCCCCGAACAGGCGCAGTGAGAGCTGGACAGGCTCACAGTAGCGGTTACAAAACCAAACCAATTCGGCGAGCGATGGGACTAATACAAGTAGCGGTCATGTTGAGGCGTTGTCCCCAGTTTACTTCTCAATAAGATACCAGTCATGAAACCAATGAAAAAGTTATCAAATTATATTAATGGAACAGTTCAATGCACACACACACACACACACACACACACACACACACACACACACACACACACACACACACACACACACACACACACACACACACACACACACACACACACACACACACACACACACACACACACACACACAGACACACACAGACACACACAGACACAGACAGACAGACAGAGGCACACACACAAACCATTCAGGACTACTACACATGGCAGCTCACAGACCTCACCTCACACCATGCAGGACTAGTGCACATGGCAGCTCACAGACCTCACCTCACACCATGCAGGACTGGTACACATGGCAGCTCACAGACCTCACCTCACACCATGCAGGACTGGTACACATGGCAGCTCACAGACCTCACCTCACACCATGCAGGACTGGTACACATGGCAGCTCACAGACCTCACCTCACACCATGCAAGACTGGTACACATGGCAGCTCACAGACCTCACCGCACACCATGCAGGACTGGTACACATGGCAGCTCACAGACCTCACCTCACACCATGCAGGACTGGTACTCATGGCAGCTCACAGACCTCACCTCACACCATGCAAGACTGGTACACATGGCAGTTCACAGACCTCACCTCACACCATGCAGGACTGGTACACATGGCAGCTCACAGACCTCACCTCACACCATGCAGGACTGGTACACATGGCAGCTCACAGAACTCACCTCACACCATGCAGGACTGGTACACATGGCAGCTCACAGACCTCACCTCACACCATGCAGGACTGGTACACATGGCAGCTCACAGACCTCACCTCACACCATGCAAGACTGGTACACATGGCAGCTCACAGACCTCACCGCACACCATGCAGGACTGGTACACATGGCAGCTCACAGACCTCACCTCACACCATGCAGGACTGGTACTCATGGCAGCTCACAGACCTCACCTCACACCATGCAAGACTGGTACACATGGCAGCTCACAGACCTCACCTCACACCATGCAGGACTGGTACACATGGCAGCTCACAGACCTCACCTCACACCATGCAGGACTGGTACACATGGCAGCTCACAGAACTCACCTCACACCATGCAGGACTGGTACACATGGCAGCTCACAGACCTCACCTCACACCATGCAGGACTGGTACACATGGCAGCTCACAGACCTCACCTCACACCATGCAGGACTGGTACACATGGCAGCTCACAGACCTCACCTCACACCATGCAGGACTGGTACACATGGCAGCTCACAGACCTCACCTCACACCATGCAGGACTGGTACACATGGCAGCTCACAGACCTCACCTCACACCATGCAGGACTGGTACACATGGCAGCTCACAGACCTCACCTCACACCATGCAGGACTGGTACACATGGCAGCTCACAGACCTCACCTCACACCATGCAGGACTGGTACACATGGCAGCTCACAGACCTCACCTCACACCATGCAGGACTGGTACACATGGCAGCTCACAGACCTCACCTCACACCATGCAGGACTGGTACACATGGCAGCTCACAGACCTCACCTCACACCATGCAGGACTGGTACACATGGCAGCTCACAGACCTCACCTCACACCATGCAGGACTGGTACACATGGCAGCTCACAGACCTCACCTCACACCATGCAGGGCTGGTACACATGGCAGCTCACAGACCTCACCTCACACCATGCAGGACTGGTACACATGGCAGCTCACAGACCTCACCTCACACCATGCAGGACTGGTACACATGGCAGCTCACAGACCTCACCTCACACCATGCAGGACTGGTACACATGGCAGCTCACAGACCTCACCTCACACCATGCAGGACTGGTACACATGGCAGCTCACAGACCTCACCTCACACCATGCAAGACTGGTACACATGGCAGCTCACAGACCTCACCTCACACCATGCAGGACTGGTACACATGGCAGCTCACAGACCTCACCTCACACCATGCAGGACTGGTACACATGGCAGCTCACAGACCTCACCTCACACCATGCAGGACTGGTACACATGGCAGCTCACAGACCTCACCTCACACCATGCAGGACTGGTACACATGGCAGCTCACAGACCTAACCTCACACCATGCAGGACTGGTACACATGGCAGCTCACAGACCTCACCTCACACCATGCAGGACTGGTACACATGGCAGCTCACAGACCTCACCTCACACCATGCAGGACTGGTACACATGGCAGCTCACAGACCTCACCTCACACCATGCAGGACTGGTACACATGGCAGCTCACAGACCTCACCTCACACCATGCAGGACTGGTACACATGGCAGCTCACAGACCTCACCTCACACCATGCAGGACTGGTACACATGGCAGCTCACAGACCTCACCTCACACCATGCAGGACTGGTACACATGGCAGCTCACAGACCTCACCTCACTACCAGGAAACAGGGAGAAGGAAGGCTACCAGGATGGTGCTAACTTCTTAAACAGGCATAGGAGCTGTCTGATTGGCTGCTGTAACACTGATAATGATGGGCCTAGCAGCTTCCTGAGCCAGGTACTTTTACTATGCAATATTGAGTATTGTCAGCTGAGTATTGTTCGTAAGTTTTTGCTTCAGCCATAATGAAAACACAAAGCATTTGGATCCCATGGAAATTAAAGGTAGCTGCTACCACAGTTGCTAAGCAGCAGGCTACAAACACCACAGAAAACCTGCTGCAGTCATTATCAAGATGGTGCTGACGGAGAAGGGAGATCTCTTTACTTTACTGACTTTATTGTCCCCGTATGGAAATGTTGATGCAGTATTATGTACACGTTTAAAGTGGCATTTAGAAACAGTAGACAACAACACAAAATTCATAACAGTTCCACAGAGAAGAAAGAAGACCAGCCTGCTAAACACCTCGAGCTGTTTAGGAGGGATATCACACCTGGCATAAAGTCCATTTCGACTTTAACTCCGACTCAGCCGTATCCCTTGTTCGTACCGGACCACATTCCTTTTTTTCATGGCGTACCAAAACCCCAAACCCTAAATGTGGTCTAGTAGATGGTGATGTAGATGTTGGGGTTAGAACTAAGTTGCCAGTAGAGGGAGTCCACATGATTTTGGGGAATGAATTGGAAGGTAGTAAGGTGTGGGGAGATGGAAAACTAAACATATGCTTACCTGGAATATCTGCACTGATCCTATCCAGACTCCAATGACAAAATGACAAAAGTTTCACCAGGAGACTGTTCTGACCCACACTCTAAAATCACAAACACAACTTGATCTATTTCCCATTCACTGATTGGATGGAAAACTGTTGGAATGTTAATTTAATTTAAAAGAGGAACCATTTGGAGTCAGATCACGGTAGATGAGCCGGCATCCTGGAATCGACTGGCACTCCCCTCCGTTCCTCCGACTGGCACTCCCCTCCGTTCCTCCGACTGGCACTCCCCTCCGTTCCTCCGACTGGCACTCCCCTCCGTTCCTCCGACTGGCACTCCCCTCCGTTCCTCCGACTGGCACTCCCCTCCGTTCCTCCGACTGGCACTCCCCTCCGTTCCTCCGACTGGCACTCCCCTCCGTTCGGTGATCAGCTCTACCACGACAGTGGTAGATTGAATAAACGTTTAGAGTGAATTTTTTGCACATATAAACAGAACAATTACATTACATGATTGACTTGCCAACATAAATAAAGGTAACATTTAAAAACATTTAAAAAATTAAGATAACAAACCATTATAACACAAAAAAAATGACAACAACACTATTTACATACAGATGACATCTAGGAGATGGGGCGGTGATGACACCTAGGAGATGGGGGGGTGATGACATCTAGGAGATGGGGCGGTGATGACATCTAGGAGATGGGGGGGTGATGACATCTAGGAGATGGGGCGGTGATGACATCTAGTAGATGGAGCGGTGATGACATCTAGTAGATGGGGGGTGATGACATCTAGTAGATGGGGCGGTGATGACACCTAAGAGATGGGGGGGTGATGACATCTAGGAGATGGGGCGGTGATGACATCTAGTAGATGGAGCGGTGATGACATCTAGTAGATGGGGGGTGATGACATCTAGTAGATGGGGCGGTGATGACATCTAGGAGATGGGGGGTGATGACATCTAGGAGATGGGGGGGTGATGACACCTAAGAGATGGGGGGGTGATGACATCTAGGAGATGGGGGGGTGATGACATCTAGTAGATGGGGGGTGATGACATCTAGTAGATGGAGCGGTGATGACATCTAGTAGATGGGGGGTGATGACATCTAGTAGATGGGGCGGTGATGACACCTAGGAGATGGGGGGTGATGACATCTAGTAGATGGAGCGGTGATGACATCTAGTAGATGGGGGGTGATGACATCTAGTAGATGGGGCGGTGATGACACCTAAGAGATGGGGGGGTGATGACATCTAGGAGATGGGGGGGTGATGACATCTAGTAGATGGGGCGGTGATGACATCTAGTAGATGGGGGGTGATGACATCTAGTAGATGGAGCGGTGATGACATCTAGTAGATGGGGGGTGATGACATCTAGTAGATGGGGCGGTGATGACACCTAGGGGATGGGGCGGTGATGACACCTAGGAGATGGGGCGGTGATGACACCTAGGAGATGGGGTGGTGATGACACCTAGGAGATGGGGGGATGACACCTAGGAGTTGGGGGGGGGGTGATGACACCTAGGAGATGGGGCGGTGATGACATCTAGGAGATGGGGGGTTGATGACATCTAGTAGATGGAGCGGTGATGACATCTAGTAGATGGGGGGTGATGACATCTAGTAGATGGGGGGTGATGACATCTAGTAGATGGGGCGGTGATGACATCTAGTAGATGGGGGGTGATGACATCTAGTAGATGGGGCGGTGATGACACCTAGGAGATGGGGGGGTGATGACATCTAGGAGATGGGGGGGTGATGACATCTAGTAGATGGGGCGGTGATGACATCTAGTAGATGGGGCGGTGATGACATCTAGTAGATGGGGGGTGATGACATCTAGTAGATGGGGCGGTGATGACATCTAGTAGATGGGGGGTGATGACATCTAGTAGATGGGGCGGTGATGACACCTAGGAGATGGGGCGGTGATGACACCTAGGAGATGGGGCGGTGATGACACCTAGGAGATGGGGTGGTGATGACACCTAGGAGATGGGGGGATGACACCTAGGAGTTGGGGGGGGGGTGATGACACCTAGGAGATGGGGCGGTGATGACATCTAGGAGATGGGGGGTTGATGACATCTAGGAGATGGGGGGATGATGACATCTAGGAGATGGGGGGTGATGACATCTAGGAGATGGGGGATGATGACACCTAATAGATGGGGGTGATGACATCTAGGAGATGGGGGATGATGACATCTAGGAGACGGAGGATAATGAGATCGAGGAGATGAGGGGTCTAGGCATGACGATCACCAAGGAGCTTGTTGTTCAGACTAGGTATGAAGATCACCAAGGAGCTGGTTGTTCAGACTCGGCATGAAGATCACCAAGGAGCTGGTTGTTCAGACTCGGCATGAAGATCACCAAGGAGCTGGTTGTTCAGACTCGGCATGAAAACCACCAAGGAGCTGGTTGTTCGGCCTCGGCATGAAGATCACCAAGGAGCTGGTTGTTCGGACTCGGCATGAAGATCACCAAGGAGCTGGTTGTTCAGACTCGGCTTGAAAATCACCAAGGAGCTGGTTGTTCAGACTCGGCTTGAAAATCACCAAGGAGCTGGTTGTTCAGACTCGGCTTGAAGATCACCAAGGACCTGGTTGTTCAGACTCGGCATGAAAATCACCAAGGAGCTGGTTGTTCAGACTCGGCATGAAAATCACCAAGGAGCTGGTTGTTCAGACTCGGCATGAAGATCACCAAGGAGCTGGTTGTTCAGACTCGGCTTGAAAATCACCAAGGAGCTGGTTGTTCAGACTCGGCTTGAAAATCACCAAGGAGCTGGTTGTTCAGACTCGGCTTGAAAATCACCAAGGAGCTGGTTGTTCAGACTCTGCATGAAGATCACCAAGGAGCTGGTTGTTCAGACTCGGCTTGAAGATCACCAAGGAGCTGGTTGTTCAGACTCGGCATGAAGATCACCAAGGAGCTGGCCAGGCAGATACAGATACAGTCCCAATGGGCACCATATTCCCTATATAGTGCCATTTGGACCCAGCAACAGACTGACAGCCAGGCTCATATAAAACCAGTTTTCCTAGATCTCTGAACATAAATGATGCACATTTCACTCCTTCACTCATACAGCTCTCTCTCCGTCTTCCATACACACATTGGGTTATTGAATAACAGTCCCAATGCTGCTTGCTCGCTCTCTCTCTTTCTCTGATCGAATCAAATCAAATGTTATTGGTCACATACACGTGTTTAGCAGATGTTATTGAGATGTTAGTGAGGCGAAATTCTTTTGTTTCTAGCTCCAACAGTGCAGTAATATCTAACCAGTAATACAGTTGAAGTGGGAAGTTTACATACACTTAGGTTGGAGTCATTAAAACTCGTTTTTCAACCACACATCACATTTCTTGTTAACTAACTATAGTTTTGGCAAGTCGGTTAGGACATCTACTTTGTGCATGACACAAGTCATTTTTCCAACAATTGTTTACAGACAGATTCTTTCACTTATAAGTCACTGTATCACAATTCCAGTGGGTCAGAAGTTTACATACACTAAGTTGACTATGCCTTTAAATAGCTTGGAAAATTCCAGAAAATTATGTTATGGCTTTAGAAGCTTCTGATAGGCTAATTGACATAATTTGAGTCAATTGGAGGTGTACCTGTGGATATATTTCAAGGCCTACCTTCAAACTCAGTGCCTCTTTGCTTGACATCATGGGAAAATCTAAAGAAATCAGCCAAGACCAAGTCTGGTTCATCCTTGGGAGCAATTTCCAAACGCCTGAAGGTACTACATTCATCTGTACAAACAATAGTACGCAAGTATTAACACCATTGGACCACGCAGCCGTCATACCGCTCAGGAAGGAGACACGTTCTGTCTCCTAGAGATGAACATACTTTGGTGTGAAAAGTGCAAATCAATCCCAGAACAACAGCAAAGGACCTTGTGAAGATGCTGGAGGAAACAGGTACAACATTATCTATATCCACAGTAAAACAAGTCCTATATCGACATAACCTGAAAGGCCGCTCAGCAAGGAAGAAGCCACTGCTCCAACACCGGCATGAAAAGCCAGATTACGTTTTGCAACTGCACATGAGGACTAAGATCGTACTTTTTCGAGAAATGTCCTCTCGTCTGATGAAACAAAAATAGAACTGTTTGGCCATAATGACCATCGTAATGATTGGAGGAAAAAGGGGGAGGCTTGCAAGCCGAAGAACACAATCCCAACCGTGAAGCACGGGGGTGGCAGCATCATATTGTGGGAGTGCTTTGCTGCAGGAGGGACTGGTGCACTTCACAAAATAGATGGCATCATGAGGTAGGAAAATTATGTGTATATACTGAAGAAACATCTCAAGACATCAGCCAGGAACTTAAAGCTTGGTCACAAATGGGTCTTTCAAATGGACAATGACCCCACGCATACTTCCAAAGTTATGGCAAAATGGCTTAAGGACAACAAAGTCAAGGTATTGGAGTGGCCATCACAAAGCCCTGACGTCAATCCTAAAGAAAATTTGTGGGCAGAACTGAAAAAGCGTGTGTGAGCAAGGAGGCCTATAAACCTGACTCAGTTACACCAGCTCTGTCAGGAGGAATGGGCCAAAATTCACCCAATTTATTGGGAGAAGCTTGTGGAAAGCTACCCGAAACGTTTGACCCAAGTTAAAGAATTTAAAGGCAATGCTACCAAATACTAATTGAGTGTATGTAAACTTCTGACCCACTGGGAATGTGATGAAAGAAATAAAATCTGAAATAAATCGTTCTCTCTACTATTATTCTGACATTTCACAGTCTTAAAATAAAGTGGTGATCCTAACTGACCTAAGACAGGGATTTGTACTAGGATTAAATGTCAGGAATTGTGAAAAACTGAGTTTAAATGTATTTGGCTAAGGTGTAAGTAAACTTCCGACTTCAACTGTATCTAACAATTTTACAACATATACCCAATACACACAAATCTAAGTATGGAATGGAATTAAGAATATATAAATATATGGATGAGAAATGTCAGAGCGGCATAGACTAAGATACAGTAGAATATAATAGAATACAGTATATGCATATGAGATGAGTAATGCAAAATATGTAAACGTTATTAAAGTGACCAGTGTTCCATTTATTAAAGTGGCCAGTGATTTTAAGTCTATGTATATAGGCAGCAGCCTCTAATGTCCTAGTGATGGCTATTTTAACAGTCTGATGTCCTTGAGATAGAAGCTGTGTTTCAGTCTCTCGGTCCCTGCTTTGATGCACCTGTACTGACCTCACCTTCTGGATGTTAGCGGTGTGAACAGAAAGTGGCTTGGGTGAATGTTGTCCTTGATGATCTTTTTGGCCTTACACATACACGTACACGTACACGTACACACCCACACAAACCCATCAGCCATGCTGTGTGCCAACACACACAGATCATTCCTTTATTCCAGAGAACAGTAAGTCGTTTCAATAGAGACATGGAAATGCACTGAGTTAGGGTCTAGTAACACTGAGTTAGGGTCTAGTGACACTGAGTTAGGGTCTAGTGACACTGAGTTAGGGTCTAGTAACACTGAGTTAGGGTCTAGTAACACTGAGTTAGTGTCTAGTGACACTGAGTTAGGGTCTAGTAACACTGAGTTAGGGTCTAGTAACACTGAGTTAGGGTCTAGTGATACTGAGTTAGGGTCTAGTGACACTGAGTTAGGGTCTAGTAACACTGAGTTAGGGTCTAGTAATACTGAGTTAGGGTCTAGTAACACTGAGTTAGGGTCTAGTGACACTGAGTTAGTGTCTAGTGACACTGAGTTAGGGTCTAGTGACACTGAGTTAGGGTCTAGTAACACTGAGTTAGGGTCTAGTGATACTGAGTTAGGGTCTAGTGATACTGAGTTAGTGTCTAGTGACACTGAGTTAGGGTCTAGTAACACTGAGTTAGGGTCTAGTAACACTGAGTTAGGGTCTAGTAACACTGAGTTAGTGTCTAGTGACACTGAGTTAGGGTCTAGTAACACTGAGTTAGGGTCTAGTAACACTGAGTTAGGGTCTAGTAATACTGAGTTAGGGTCTAGTAACACTGAGTTAGGGTCTAGTAATACTGAGTTAGGGTCTAGTAACACTGAGTTAGGGTCTAGTAACACTGAGTTAGGGTCTAGTGATACTGAGTTAGGGTCTAGTAACACTGAGTTAGGGTCTAGTAATACTGAGTTAGGGTCTAGTACCACTGAGTTAGGGTCTAGTGACACTGAGTTAGGGTCTAGTAACACTGAGTTAGGGTCTAGTGACACTGAGTTAATGTCTAGTGACACTGAGTTAGGGTCTAGTAACACTGAGTTAGTGTCTAGTGACACTGAGTTAGTGTCTAGTAACACTGAGTTAGGGTCTAGTAACACTGAGTTAGGGTCTAGCAATACTGAGTTAGGGTCTAGTAACACTGAGTTAGGGTCTAGTAACACTGAGTTAGGGTCTAGTAACACTGAGTTAGGGTCTAGTAACACTGAGTTAGGGTCTAGTAATACTGAGTTAGGGTCTAGTAACACTGAGTTAGGGTCTAGTGACACTGAGTTAGGGTCTAGTAACACTGAGTTAGGGTCTAGTAACACTGAGTTAGTGTCTAGTAACACTGAGTTAGGGTCTAGTAACACTGAGTTAGGGTCTAGTAACACTGAGTTAGCGTCTAGTGACACTGAGTTAGGGTCTAGTAACACTGAGTTAGGTTCTGGTAACACTGAGTTAGGGTCTAGTAACACTGAGTTAGGGTCTAGTAATACTGAGTTAGGGTCTAGTAACACTGAGTTAGGGTCTAGTGACACTGAGTTAGGGTCTAGTAACACTGAGTTAGGGTCTAGTAACACTGAGTTAGTGTCTAGTAACACTGAGTTAGGGTCTAGTAACACTGAGTTAGGGTCTAGTAACACTGAGTTAGCGTCTAGTGACACTGAGTTAGGGTCTAGTAACACTGAGTTAGGGTCTAGTAATACTGAATTAGGGTCTAGTGACACTGAGTTAATGTCTAGTGACACTGAGTTAGGGTCTATTAACACTGAGTTAGGGTCTAGTGATACTGATTTAGGGTCTAGTAACACTGAGTTAGGGTCTAGTGATACTGAGTTAGGGTCTAGTGATACTGAGTTAGGGTCTACTAACACTGAGTTAGGGTCTAGTGATACTGAGTTAGGGTCTAGTAACACTGAGCTAGGGTCTAGTAACACTGAGTTAGGGTCTAGTGACACTGAGTTAGGGTCTAGTAACACTGAGTTAGTGTCTAGTAACACTGAGTTAGGGTCTAGTAACACTGAGTTAGGGTCTAGTAACACTGAGTTAGGGTCTAGTAATACTGAGTTAGGGTCTAGTAACACTGAGTTAGGGACTAGTAACACTGAGTTAGGGTCTAGTGATACTGAGTTAGGGTCTAGTGATACTGAGTTAGGGTCTAGTGATACTGAGTTAGGGTCTAGTAACACTGAGTTAGGGTCTAGTGATACTGAGTTAGGGTCTAGTAACACTGAGTTAGGGTCTAGTAACACTGAGTTAGGGTCTAGTAACACTGAGTTAGTGTCTAGTGACACTGAGTTAGGGTCTAGTAACACTGAGTTAGGGTCTAGTAACACTGAGTTAGGGTCTAGTGACACTGAGTTAGGGTCTAGTACCACTGAGTTAGGGTCTAGTAACACTGAGTTAGGGTCTAGTTACACTGAGTTAGGGTCTAGTGACACTGAGTTAGGGTCTAGTAACACTGAGTTAGGGTCTAGTCATACTGAGTTAGGGTCTAGTGACACTGAGTTAGGGTCTAGTGACACTGAGTTAGGGTCTACTGATACTGAGTTAGGGTCTAGTAACACTGAGTTAGGGTCTAGTGCAACTGAGTTAGGGTCTAGTAACACTGAGTTAGGGTCTAGTGACACTGAGTTAGGGTCTAGTAACACTGAGTTAGGGTCTAGTAACACTGAGTTAGGGTCTAGTAACACTGAGTTAGGGTCTAGTAACAATGAGTTAGGGTCTAGTAACACTGAGTTAGGGTCTAGTGATACTGAGTTAGGGTCTAGTAACACTGAGTTAGGGTCTAGTAACACTGAGTTAGGGTCTAGTAACACTGAGTTAGGGTCTAGTGATACTGATTTAGGGTCTAGTAACACTGAGTTAGGGTCTAGTGATACTGAGTTAGGGTCTAGTGATACTGAGTTAGGGTCTACTAACACTGAGTTAGGGTCTAGTGATACTGAGTTAGGGTCTAGTAACACTGAGCTAGGGTCTAGTAACACTGAGTTAGGGTCTAGTGACACTGAGTTAGGGTCTAGTAACACTGAGTTAGTGTCTAGTAACACTGAGTTAGGGTCTAGTAACACTGAGTTAGGGTCTAGTAACACTGAGTTAGGGTCTAGTAATACTGAGTTAGGGTCTAGTAACACTGAGTTAGGGACTAGTAACACTGAGTTAGGGTCTAGTGATACTGAGTTAGGGTCTAGTGATACTGAGTTAGGGTCTAGTGACACTGAGTTAATGTATAGTGACACTGAGTTAGGGTCTAGTAACACTGAGTTAGGGTCTAGTGATACTGATTTAGGGTCTAGTAACACTGAGTTAGGGTCTAGTGATACTGAGTTAGGGTCTAGTGATACTGAGTTAGGGTCTACTAACACTGAGTTAGGGTCTAGTGATACTGAGTTAGGGTCTAGTAACACTGAGCTAGGGTCTAGTAACACTGAGTTAGGGTCTAGTGACACTGAGTTAGGGTCTAGTAACACTGAGTTAGTGTCTAGTAACACTGAGTTAGGGTCTAGTAACACTGAGTAGGGTCTAGTAACACTGAGTTAGGGTATGTAATACTGAGTTAGGGTCTATGTACACTGAGTTAGGGTACTAGTGAACTATGAGTTAGGGTCTAGTGATACTGAGTTAGGGTCCTATGTAATACTGAGTTAGGGTCTAGTGATACTGAGTTAGAGTGTCTAGTACACCTGAGTTAGGGTCTAAGTGATACTGAGTTAGGGTCTAGTAACACTGAGTTAGTGTTCTAGTAACACATGAGGTAGGGTCTAGTACACTGAGGTTAGTGGTCTAGTGAACACTGAGTTATGGTCTAGTGATCTACTGAGGTTAGGGTCTAGTAACACTGAGTTAGGGTCTAGTGGAACACTGAGTTAGGGTCTAGTCACACTGATTAGGGTCTAGTGACACTGAGTTAGGGTCTAGTAACACCTGAGTTAGGGTGCTCTAGTAACACTGAGTTAGTGTTCTAGTGACACTTGAGTTAGGGGTCTAGTAACTACTGAGTAGGGTCTAGGTGACACTGAGGTTAGGGTCTAGTAACACTGATCGGTTAGTGTCTACGGATCATGACGTTAGGTCTAGTAACACCTGAGTTAGGGTCTAGTAGCTAACCCTGAGTTAGGTCGAGTGACACTGAGTTAGGGTCTAGTTACACTGAGTTAGGGTCTAGTAACACTGAGTTAGGGTCTCAGTAACACTGAGTTAGGGTCTAGTAACAAATGAGTTAGGGTCTAGTGACACTGAGTTAGGGTCTAGTGACACTGAGTTAGGGTCTACTGATACTGAGTTAGGGTCTAGTAACTTAGCTACTATCGCTTTAGCTACTATCGACTTAGCTACTATCGCCTTAGCTACTATCGCCTTAGCTACTATTGCCTTAGCTACCATCTACTTAGCTACTATCGCCTTAGCTACCATCTACTTAGCTACTATCGCCTTAGCTACTATCGCCTTAGCTACTATCGCCTTAGCTACCATCTACTTAGCTACCATCTACTTAGCTACTATTGCCTTAGCTACTATCGCCTTAGCTACTATCGCCTTAGCTACCATCGCCTTAGCTACATCTACTTAGCTACTTATCGCGCTCTATCTACCATCTACTTAGCTAATCTATGCCTTAGCTACTATCTAATTCGCTACATCGCACAGGTTAGTCGCCTTCGCTTAGTAATTTATTCGGCTTGGGGAGGCTTTTGCGGAAAAAAAAGGTTTGAGCGGTGCAGCTATGTGTTAGGGGGGGAAAAGGGTGTGGGAGGGAGCAGAAAGAGGGAGGAGGGGGGAGCCGGAGAGTACTTTGTGGGGGATAGACTAAGAAGAACTCTTCTAGATATATGTGATTGGAAGCGAGTAGTGAGGGCTCGAGGAGGGA